>NC_061498.1:1375514-1530514 GCF_022539355.2 Hippoglossus stenolepis | reverse complement strand
GTGATGATGCTTTACTTTGTGGAATCAACCACACTGAACAACCACGTCTCCAAAGACTAGCAACACAAAGATAAACCCTTCTGTTGATTTACAGATTTGACGAGATTTAGTTAATGTTTGAACATATGTGAGGATTGAGCGTCACATGAAGGATCCCCGAACATTCAGCAGAGGGAGACATCGCTGTACTTCTGAATTCTGTCAATAAGAAAGTGGAATGTGGTGCAGATGAAACACAAAATAACATTTGTACACACAGGTTCACAAAAACGCACACAACACGCGAGAAGTGGCTTCAAAGGTCAGTGACCTGTTCACGGTGACATCTCGGCTCCAGAGGTGGATCACATTGGGCTGAACTCCAAAATCCATCAGCTATGAAACGTAAAATGTGAAACATCAAAGCACAGAAACCTGACTCACTGTGTGCACGCTCCTCATGGCGAGGAAACCCACTTCCTGTGCACTCAACATTAAAGACACATTAATAATGGAGATGAAAATCCAGCTATTTACTTATGTTCCCTGCACCAGCTTAGGTTCTTAAGATGGATTGTTGTGGTATTATGGTGACGCCGTCATCACATGTACGAGTCGCCTGAGGTTTTAGGTGATAAAGACACAAAGGACTTTTTAAAATTAAGTAAAACGGGAGATTCACACATCAAGAACGGTTCTTTCCTCACGAAGCCTCTGACTCGAGGATAACCCTGATGATGTTTCTCTCTTGGAGGCTGGAAGCTTCATTTTACGAGACCGTTTGAAAGAAAGTGCTATTTACCAGTGAGGGAGGGGGGGGTGAAGAAACAGGTGCTATCAAGATGCATTGTGGGAAGAGTGTCTCTGCTTTTGCAACAACACGGAATGAAAACAAGGCTCAGGTTTAGAACAATGTAATATGATCATCACAATGAAATATAAGAACAATGTAAAGTAGTCGTACAGAAGGAGGCAGTCAGACTCACTCTGTCTTTACAATCAATCAAATCATACATTTTTTTATTGCATACACAACTAAGCCTCTCTCTTGATCACCCGTCCAGGGCGGACAAACTGAGGAATGTTTGCCTGTTTAAAAACATGTATCACACCGCTCCCCCCCCCCCGACTCGTTCAGTGCTCTGTCATGTATAAAAGTCTAAGATCTGCTCACGGGCTGAAACACGGGATCAGGATTCAGTCATTTTGAGGAGCAACACAAAACAAAATGCAGAAGAACCTAGAAATTAAACGCAGAGCGGATTTACCAGTCAACATGTTGGGTGAGCTCTCCCGTGTCTCTCTTCCACACAGATCGGACCAATGTCCAACCCTTACAAGGTGCTAGTTTCAGACCCAGACATGCACACAGGCAAACAACGGTGTGCGACGCTTGTGTTTACATCCTTTTCATTTTATCGCTTCTACAGGCCGACAATAAAACTCTAATCTGGGCCATATTCTTAAAAATCTGAACAAACAAATGGACATTGCTCTACATTAGCAGCAGTTTTACAGCCAAGGAGCAGAATGACAGGTCTATAGTCGGTTACAGCACAATTTAAAATCTTTTAAATAACAATTCCAGGAGATCTTCCCAACTCTTGTATGAATTATACACAGGCAACATTTTGACACAATGCAGAAAGATCATTATCTTAACTATATCTTTATGTAGGATTTTCTAACAGAACTGAATGGGTTTATTCCAGAGTGTGGTCTTTCAGTTTGAGAGCAGGACTTACAGATTTCACGTACTTTCATGTACATGTACTCGAAACCTTGTGCTCGTACTCAAATATACCAGGTTTCCTGTCAGTGTGCTTGAGGAAAAACATGACGACACCTTCTCTAAACAGGATTCCAGCAGATCCCTGGTCCACGTGAAGCAGCAAAATCAAGACCTCACTGCAACTATTCTTTGGAATTTTGACTCGTTGCACAAAAAAATATCAAAGTGCAGCAGAAACAAATCGGAGAGCAGAAGTTTCAAAGGAAATCTAAGCACAAGGGATATTTGAGTGGCAGCGCAGGGTTAAGAGTGAAATCATTAGAAATCTAAAGATGAAATCAATAAGTCCTGCTCTCAAACTGAAAGACCGTATACTTTAATAAAAAGAGGGGGATAAAAACCAGAGTACTGTGTCGTAAACTTCAATATCACTATACTATGACACGTTTGAATGTTTATGCACTAGTGTCACAAGTACGCTTGTTGATAATTTCATTTGCAAAAGCAAAGAATCCTTTTTTCAAATCTTTTTCAACTGTACTGCTCATCTACATTGTGTCTCTGTGGGTTTCCTGTGTATAATTAGCTTTATTCTAAGACACTAGCCTATTACCATATCTAGATTCACAGTCCAATTCTGCCGAGGGTCAATTTTACAAACCGGAATGGACTGAAAAAAGGAAAACGGATGGGTGATCTTCCAACTAGGCCTAACGACAGCATAGAATAGACATACACATCAGGAGAAATTTATATATTAGCTTAGTATATATAATATACAAACAGTATACATAGTCTCTGTGACAGTAGTGAACCGGGTGAAGGGAGACAGGTAAGCTGGGTTTAAACCTTTAGCCTCTGTAGGGTTCACGGTGTGTGTGTGTGTGTGTGTGTGTGTGTGTGTGTGTGTGTGTGTGTGTGTGTGTGTGTGTGTGTGTGTTACACTCTGCTCTGATACTGCTCAGCTTTGGTATGACTGAGCAAACACAGGTAACTATAGTAACTATGGAATAGAGTAATATATATGGGATTCTATAGTAACCAGAGATGTTCATCATTAATCATTTAATCAACAATAAGAATTTGGATCGATTGATTCTCAGTTCACCTGTTAAAAGTAATCATTGGTACCAGACTGACCCCACATCATGTGGACGTGTTGGACTTCTGAATAAAAACCAGTAGAAAAGCTATGAAAAGCTGCAGTGGACTGAGGCGGCCCGGTCTGTTAATGGGGTTTAATTATTGTGATTGCTCACTGAACATGTATGTTCTCTACTCTCATACACATCAGAGTGACTACATGCCCAACGTGGCCGAGGGAACCAGAGTTCTACCAGAGTACACTGTCTGTCAGTGTAAACACCACATTGCACTGTGAATAATGTTGCAATGCAACAACCCTGTTTAGAAGTGGGTTCACAACTACAGCTGCAAACCCGGACCTTGAGTGAAAAGTGCCACACAGGTACTGAATCTGGAGAAATACTCTGGTACGTGACCGGTCGAGCACAGGTTGAACCTGAGTCCTGCAGGGTGTGGAGAGACAGAGGATCCAGAATGTGAGCGAGTGTGTGTACATCTTTGTCTGTACAGGGGAAGACTGATGGAAAATGGAGCACCTGCACTCCTGAGAGAGACGGAGACAAAGAGAGACACAAAGTTAGAAACCTCTTCATAGACAAAGCTAAAAACAATCAAAAGGTGAAGCTGCTGTTGCCACCCACCAAGCTGTGTCACATTGTTCTGCTGTACTGGATACCAGTCTTGGAGGCGATGTTGGACCAGGGCAGCAGGGAGCGGAGCAGGGACTGGGCCTGTCGGTACAACCTCTGCGGGATGGAGCAGGGGCTCAGGCTGGCCAGGGTCGAGCCAATGTGCTGGATATAGTCAGTGGGACCAACAGTTAAGGAAACATGAAAACACCACATCTATATTTGTTTTATCAATAATTTGATCATGATATTTCCTCCAATCAACATGATATAGATTCAATTCATTGAAGCGAGTTCAGTTTATGTGTACGAGTGAAAGGTTATTACCCACTGGCCCCTAAACAACAGTGCAGAAGTAACTTTCTTCACTGTTTCCACAAAAGGATATAATATTGTCCAAGGTGGATGACCCCCGTTGATGTAGAGCACGTATGTGAATCCATCTTTGAGGACCCCTCGTATGGAATAGTAGTAGGGCAGGTAGTGGTGCTGCCTGAAGTCCCTGTTCTCATAGAATTTGATGGCAGTGTTGTTAGTGGTGAGGACGTGTAGGTAGATTGCTTTGCAGTGGTCCTGGGCTGTCGTCGAGATGTGCTCCTTCAAACTGTCCAGCAGTAGGGAGCCTGAAGAGAGAGAGAGAGAGAGCTTGATAAGTGACAGGAAGAAGATGGACGGCTCCTCATCTCTTTGCATCAACATAGAGTCACGGCTGAAAGATGTGTGAGACAGAGAGAGAGAACAGAGGAAGAAAGAGTGGAGACGTTTCCTCAGTTCAGTCAGTTCATGTCTGGAAACACCTCTAGTTTGAAAACCTCTGGGTTATGGTTGAGGATTGGAATCAGCCTGCAGGGGTCATAGTTAAGTTGGACGAGAGAATGAATGTATGTCAATGAGATGTCGTGTGCGTGTGTGCGTGTGCATGTGTGTGCGCGTGTGTGTAAGCAGAGCTGTACCTATGCCATGTTTCCTGAACTCTTTGACCACTCCCAGGCTGAGGATGTAGGCTACCTGTGTGTCCACAGGGAAACTGGAGGCCAGGATGTCTCCATCCTAACAAACAGAACAGACACACATGGACAAAAGACAAAGAAAACAATGTATTGTTTTGAACACAGTGCATTAGTCACTATCTTCTTTGCCTATGCAAACTGTCCATTGGGGAAGTAGATTCCAAAATGCAAATAGGGTTTCGTTCCATCAACGAGGTCAACAGCTTTTACTGTTGCCTAAAGCAGTGGTTCTTCACCTTATTGGAGGTACTGAACCCTGCAAGCTTCATCAGTGCATTCACCGAAACCTTCGTAATTGGAAAAATAAAATATCAGGTGCGATCAGGTACGCAACTTCGTACGATGCTGTGGGGATCGGTTTGTCGATGGGTACAAAGCTGAGAACAGGCAGAGTGGCCTTTTCATCGAATCTGGCTCTCTTCACCTTGAATTCAGCGAGCGTTGTGTTCTTGTATTTCCCATCTCCATGCAGCTTTAGGAAGTGTTCCTTTAGTTTTGCCGGTGCTAGACTAGAATTGCTCAACTTGGCATTGCAAATCATGCATTGAGGACGCTGACTCCCATCACGTTCCTTTATACGCGTGAATCCATATTGTACGTATTCGTCCAACCACTTTCTTTTTTTGCTCGACATAGTTAGTATGAAGGGATTGAAAGATTAAAAGAAAATCACAAATGACGTACAATCACAACAGCCACAAGTCGACTACTGAGCGCACCAAGTTCCTGATCACGCAATGTGGCGTGATCAGCTGCAGCCAATGATGGCCAAGCGGAGCGTGACGTCACGAATAATACGAGTGGGCTGAATTTATCTAACACGGCGAAGAAAAATTGCCAATTTTTTGACGGCCGACAAAAACGGCCCGACATTGCTAGTGCGAACCGGGCTATACTGTGTGTCTTGACCCCTGCCGAACCCCGGAGAGTGACTCAACGAACCCCTGGGGTTCGATCGAACCCAGCTTAAGAACCACTGGCCTAAAGTGACAGGAGCGGACTACTGATGCTTGTCCAGTGGAACAAACTCTTTGATACGAGTGCACTCAGTCAAGGGCGTCTGGTTCGTGTAATTAGAAGACTAAAAACAGACTCTACTATGTCAGTGTTCCACTTTTCCAAATGGCAGCAGAGTGAGAGTGGATAAACTGCACCAAGCACATGGTGCCTGACACATCTCTACAGAGCCCAGGTTATAACCACAGTGTGTTTGTGTGAGTGACTGAAGAACAAGGCTGAACATCACACCTCTTTGTGCACTTTGGTCCGGCTTTTGATCTCAGCCACAATCATTCCCACGATGCCTCCTCTGAAGGTGGCAGCGAGGGAGAAGAACTTCTTGTTGGAGGTGATGTCCTGATACCATGAGTCTGGGTACCTAGAGTCAAAGGTCAGACAGATTCGCAGTCAAGTATGAGCAGCATGCATAGGAATCCTAAAAAGCTCAGCAACGAAATGGGATACTTCATTATAAAAAGGCAAACAAATTCAGTAATGGGCTCAGAGATGATCCCTGACATCCATGACACAATGAACATGGTTCTTACTCGATTGGAAACCAATCACCGCAGAGCAGCTTGACGTTCTCTATGTCATCGTGGCAGAGGAAGCGGAGCTGGACGTCACTGAGAGCTGTGGGAGGCACCACGTCACTCATTCACACCTGCTGGACCAACACAGAGCACAGAAAGGTTTGGATGAGTCAAGAGAGTCAGTGGCCCCGAGCGAGAGACGCTTACGAGACGGTCAAGCACGTTTGAAGCTTTTTAAAAATGCAGGAAAAGTTTGAAGTGCTTTGTATTAAAAGAAATTTAGGTTGTTAAATTCTGCATTTTGTAATAATAGGACTGTTCACATGCGTAGGAGACGAGCTGTAGTTCAATCAATCTGCAACAATACCCATGTCCAGCGGGACGTACGTACCCAGTGTACGAGCGTGGGCATTTGATTCGTTTCAGGTGTGTTAGGGCCCGGTCACACAAATGCAAATGTGGATTGAAGCTCGAGGGTCAAATTTCTCTAAGGTTGAATTCCATGTGAAGCCAGGCTGAGGATTTTCTTTGCCACATGGAGCTAATGTTTTATTTTTCTCCCCTCACGCACTGACAGGAAGTGAACAGGAGGCGAAGGTTTCCCAGTGTTGCGTAAGTGTGACCGGGCCCTTAGCATGACAGGGAGCGTGGACACAGATCAGTATATGTCTGTTATAGTGGTGATGAAGCCTTGATGTGTCTCGACCCTCCAGGGGGCCCCGACCCCTAGTTTTGGAACCAGTGCTCAAATCATAAACAAACAAAGCAGATACACAACACAATATATGAACGGGAAAATGTCCCATTCAGTAGCACAACAGTGTTCATGGTTGAATGCACATGCAGCTCTACACAACAGTGGACAGGAGATGGACACAAACACAGCCACTCGGAGTGTCACGGACCAACAAGCTAGCTAACAACTCGAAACAAACAAACAACACTTAATACTTCTACTCACCACAACACACACTTCTACAAAAACACAACTTATCTCTGCCTGTGACTGAGTCATACATGTTGTCAGCTGCTAATGTGGTCAACCTGCTGCTAGCCGAGCATCAGCACCTCTGACCAGTGAACACACACACACACACAATCACAAAGATACACACAATCACACACACAAACACACACACACAAGAAAACAGAGGATACAGTTGCCTGCTAATTACCTCCAAGCTAACCCTCGCTAACGCCAGCTAGCGGCGAGCTGCTAAGCTAACGCACCTTGTTTCTACGCTCGCAGCGGAGGAAAGTCGAGGACGGTTCGGTTCGGTTGGTTCCGCGGGTCCGGTCACTCCTCCGGACACAGCATGACGACACAACACCGGTTTGATCCCGACCCTGAAAGCCGTGTCATTACTGGACCAGCGGTACACAGGCTAACGGGCTAGCTGCTTGGCTAACAGCTGGATGTTTTCTTCCTGTTTGTGGCCGTTACTACTACGTCACTGCGAAACTTCTTCTTCTACGCATTACAGTCGGTTGGTGTCCAACACGCTGAGAATGCTTTGTCGCCAACTACTGGACAGAAGAGTGAACTACGACTGCCCTGGAAAAACTACCTGTTCTTCCACTCACCAGTTTCATCCTACTACATATATGTACTATATATGAATACATATATATATTTATATTTATATCACTACATTCAACTTATTACTCACTGCTGCCTATTTTTGATTCTTGCTGCTGTAATATTACAAATGTCCTCATTGTGGGACTAATAAAGGATTATCTTATTTTATTATATCTTATCTTATCTTATATATATCTGCTGTATTATTCCACTTTTTTCTTTTTGTATTAAAGTATGATATTTGGTCATTTGTTTTGTTTTTTACTTCTGCCAAGGGGGTAAAGTGTTTTCACCCCGGCTGTTATTTAGCAAGAGTTCACGAAACTACTGGTTTGATCAGCAGGAAAATCCAGATAATGGGGCAGATCCAGGATTATTTCCACTTTCGTTAACATTGTGAGATGTGACCCTCCATCTCCTTGGTGGAGGGTCACATGATTCATTTGTAAAGACTGAGATCTTCACATGTAAACTCACCAAAACCAACAGTTAATAAAACTATTGATTTCAATTAATGGGACACAGCTTTGAAATGTGACTTTGGCTCCTTCAGTCAATCAGAAAATATAAGTGAGAGTCTCAAGACATCGAGGAAAACAATGAAATAGTTAAATGTTTTTGATCAAAATATTTAGTTTTGGCATGAAAACCATGCAAACGTGGTTGAAAAGAGCCGACATGACTTTGAATCACCTCTTTTTATCGTGTGTATCTGTCACCTGTTGCCTTCTCACTGCTGCTGTGAACCCTGCAGTTAAAAATAGACTCTATTGATCATCTACACGCTCGGGTTCATCTGGTGCGTCCTCTTTAATTAGCCGGATCAGTTCATATCGAGACTGCAGGATTCACGTGGAGTTTACTATGGCCACTGAATCCAGGGTATAGAAAAGTAATTTACAAGTGAACAGGCTCAAATAAATAAATGATATGGGTAAAAATAAAATCTGATTTACAAAAGCAGAGTAGAATTCTCCACTGAGACAAACTCATTGAAGAACCGCAGACTCTAGCATGTTACCTGAAAACCTGAAAACCTTCAACTACACCCCCCCTCCTCACCCCTCCTCACCCCTCCTCACCCCTCCCCTGCACGACCCAGTCACATGCACCGACAGCGAAATAAAAACCCCACAAACCGAGAGTTTTCTGCTCACACTGTTTCTTTCACACAAAAAGCCTCTGTGCCCGACTGACACCAGGTCTGCTCCTCTCACACTCAGGTAGCTACGATTCTTCTTCAGCACAATAACAGCAGCAGCTAAAATCATTGAGGGATTTATTGGAATCTAGTTTTCTTTTTAACTCAACGTAAATCTGTACGTTTTTTTTTTTTAATCCTCCGTCCACTTTAGAATGGAAATTGAATTGTTACTGAAATTATGACTGAATGAACAAACTGCTGAGAGTTCACTCAACTTATCAAATGAAGTTTGGAAAGAAACTGAACTTCCCAGCATGCATTGCTTCAGAGTTAAAACCATTGCTATTTAATTTTGTGACGCACCTTTTATACATTTTTATCTCGCTGGAGGAACTGACTCCTTATGAAGTGAGGACGGAAAAGTCTGTATTGGTGTCGAAGTTAAACACCAACAGTAATTTGAAAACTTTAAAAGTTAAGTTTTTGATGTGTATTTATCTTAACTTGAATGTGTGATTTGAAACAGTTTAGAATTCTGTGTTTGTTTGACAAGATCGAGAAAGTTTTCATCTTCCATGGCCGAGTTTCTTTAAAGTAAATTTTTATTTTATTTTTAACTCAAGAAATACTAAAATAAACTAAGTTTCGTTAAGTAATATTAAAAAAATGTATAACTTTAATTTGAAAAACTGAATTCAATAATGTGCTACCAAGTGAAAACAAGTCACCACACACGTATTTTCTATTTTCACACGTCTTCCAATAAGAGTGTCGTCAGGGAGACAGGATAAAAAACATTCTTCTTTTGATAAATATTTTACCGACTTGAACCTCTGTGAAAACACTGTCAGATAAACTGAGTCCAGGGCCGCAGGTGTTACGTCCGTCTCTCACTCCCACAACACGGCGAAGGTGAGGGGAGGCCTGCGTGGTCATGTGACCCATCGTAAACAGCACGTACATGCTTTCTCTGCAACCGATCGGTCAGAGTCTGCGTGGAGCTGACTTTTCTGCTTCCAATTATATATCGTTTTTTTTTATACATCTTTAAATCCAGGATTTTTCATTTCATGTTATCCCCAACTCACAATTCAACTCCTCTTACACTGGTGAGATTGTGATGACTATAAGTTAGATAAATGAAGAGAAAATGTATTTAAAACAAAAGTTTTACTGTATGTGCTCGTACACATGTATGACCTCTGTGACCCGTGCAGGATGCGTGTGCTGTGTGCTCTGGGTCTGTTTCTGACCCTGCTGCATGTGTCCTGCCCTCTGCTGCTGGGAGCCTTCAACATCAAGTCCTTCGGAGACAAGAAATCCTCCAACAGCACGATCATGAACATCATCAGCAAGGTCCTCACGCTCAGAAAGACAATATATTACAAAGGGTGCTGAGTAACTGAAAAGAGTTCAGCTGTTTGTCAAGTTCAAATAAATACGGGTGCAGTTTAGTGACTGTGTTGTTCAGAGGGATTTGGGATCACAAGTGCACTTCAGCAACTTTAGGATTCCACAAGCAGGAAGTTAAAGGACTCACTAGAGATTATTTACACATGATGTAACTACACTGGAGAAACAGAGGCTATGTGGGTTCATAATATAACATATTATATGTATATAAATAAATATATATATACAGTATATATAACAGACACTCACGTACGTGATGTTTTGTGTTTACAGATTGTCCACCGCTATGACATCATCCTGATCCAGGAAGTCAGAGACAGTGATCTGTCAGCGACCAAAAGACTCATGGAGCACGTCAACAAGTTAGACGCACCTTATATATAAATATACTTATATAAATATATACATAACATGTATTACAGAACAAACGAGTAAGGCCACAATACAAACCAGACTGTAAATAAAGATGGAAGACATGCAAGCTCCTCTAAAGTGAAGCCCTCTGACACTGATGTCTGTTCACGTTTCTGATCAGTTCGGTTTGATATTTGATGATAGAGAAACGGGCTGACATGTCATGATTGACAGCTGAGACTGACTCCTGATTGGTTGAGTGCACGTATGAACAGCACCTTCACCACAGCTCCGTCCCTGATCTCTGCTGTTCAGACTTACATTTCACTGATGAGCCTCCAGCTGCACAAACCAGGAACCTGCGACACAAAAGACAGGACACACACCTACACACACAACAACCACACAACACACACAAGCCTGCAAACATCAACACACAAACAGTAAAACACAACAAAATGCAGTGTTGGTATCCCAGATATTTCGTTGGGAGGATGCATCGCCCATCTTTATTTACATTCTATGGTTTAAACTTGTAAAGGCTAAAAAGACTCTAAGATAAATACTGCTTTTCATCTGTGTGTACCTGTGTGTGTGTGTGTGTGTGTGTGTGTGTGTGTGTGTGTGTGTGTGTGTGTGTGTGTGTGTGTGTGTGTGTGTGTGTGTGTGTGTGTGTTTTCCCAGAGGGTCTCCTCAGTTCAGGTACAGCCACATCGTGAGCGAGCCTCTGGGTCGCAGCTCGTACACGGAGAGATATCTCTTCCTCTACAGGTACAAAACAGTAGAACTTTATTTTGTGTCACGATCCCACAACAGGGAGCAGACACACAGCAATGATGACATATTATATGATCAGCACTCAAGCTTCATTCAAAATATTCATGATACTATTAGTGTGTAGTACTATGTAGTATAATGGCAACTGTATACTGAATATTTTTGCCAATGCCTCTTAATGTGTTGTCTCTTCCATGTGGAGGTTTTTTAAAATGACTATAAAAGAGTAATTAGAAAAACAAATGTGATTAAATCGTGTGTGTTTTTTTCCAGAGAGGAAACTGTGTCCGTGGCTAAAAACTACACCTACGACGACGGCAGTGAGTCCAGTGGGACGGACGTGTTCAACAGAGAACCCTTTGTCGTCATGTTCTCCTCCATTTACACCGGTAATCTGTGGAGGAGCCCCCCATGGCCTTACAAATCACTTACTGAGCTCTGAGCCCAGTATTTCTGTGAGACATGTAGAGTACAAGTACAAGTTAATAAAAACTGTCTTTATATAGCTGAGTAGAAGTTAGTCACTCTCTGTTGTGCGTGATTAAAACGACAATTTACTCATAATTTCTCTGAAGCCAAATCCATTCCTGCTTCCTGTCTTCCTCCCTCCCTTCATCCCTCCTTCCTGTCTCCTAGCTGTGAGGAACTTTGTTCTGATCCCTCAGCACACCTCTCCAGACTACGCAGTGAAGGAAGTGGATGCTCTCTATGATGTGGTGGCTGATGTTCGCTCTCGCTGGAATACCGAGGTGAATACCCCCCCCCCAAAGCACACACAGAGAATCAATGAGTTAGTGGAAATGTGTGAAACCATTAACAACAGTTAATCTCACTCTCTCCCTGCAGGACATTGTTCTGCTGGGTGACTTCAACACAGGCTGCAGTTATGTGTCAGGCTCCGACTGGCAGCAGATCCGTCTCTTCACCGATAAGAGTTTCCACTGGTTGATCACCAGTGAGGCCGACACCACAGTGTCAACCACCAAGTGCCCATACGACAGGTACACACACACACACACACACACATCCACTCTTGATTGTGCCTCATATTGTGTCTCTGCAGGATTGTGGTCACGGCTGACATGCTGAGGGGAGTCGTGCACAGCAGTGCTGAAGTTTACAACTACATGAGGGACATGAATCTCAGCCACGATCTGGTAAAAACCTTCTGTCTCTAATCGGCCGTTATGATGCTCAGTGTGTAACTTAACTTCTCACTCAGGGTGGGGTCAGCGCATGGTGACACGTGGAGTTCATCTTTAAAGAGACACGTCACACTTCCATGTGCTTTGGAGCTGTAACTAAATCATATGGTCTATGTTCTTTGATGAAATACATCATTTGCTGGTTTTAACAGTGATACTGATTAAAGTAGATTTGAAGCAGATGAACTCAAATAAGAGGGAAATACCAGTTTACTTGTATATAAAGTTGAGCTTTACAGCACATAAATAAACCATATGGTAGAAAAAGGGAAAACAGTTTGCTGTTGAACTGTGTGAAACTGGACCACAAGTAAACAGTGTTTCTCCCTCAGGCGTTGGCTGTCAGTGACCATTTCCCCGTGGAGGTGAAGCTGGTTGGTCTGGCTCGTGCTCGTTCTGCCTGAATCACGAGTACAACTGGTCCGCGGGTCTCCAGACAGAATCTACACTAGAGACCATGAAGCCGTGAATTTACAAGACCAAAATAAACTAATCTGCTAAATGACGTCAGTGCACGGTTGCTTCTTGGAACAGACACAAAGTAAAAGAAAGATGCATGAAACTAAAAGGCGAGGCAATAAAAGAAACATCACTCAGGCCTGTTTTTAATCAATCAAGGAAGGTCTCATCACATCAACCCAGTTTTAGCGTCACTGTACTTTCTGCCCATTAAATCTACTTCCTCCTGAGGACTCAGCTTTCCAAGATGACCCCCGGCTCAAATATTATTACGATATAATTACTTTTTTAGGAAGTCTTATCATTCTGTATTTTTATGAGCTTTCATTTTATGTGATAGAACTTCTATATTTTATAGATTTATAACAATACTTCAATTTATCGATGTGCAGGTTATGTATAATGCTGTTGATATATGTGCTGTCATATACGGGGGTTTCTGATGTATAATTTTGCTCCTTTTCTTTGGAAATCACGTTGCGCTTCAGCATGAGAAGTGCTATATAAATAAAATGTATTATTTTATTACAGAGACACAGCGGGAGGTGTCTGAAGTTTCAACCACAAAAAACACAACAAAAAACTGAATCTCTGAACAAAAAGATGGACATTTAATCACACCGTTCAAACCACTACCCAGATGACTTTATTCATAAGAAGCAGAAACAAAAACTCCATAAAGCCAAATCTGTTAGAGATGATGAGGAAGGCTTCGTCCACTGGGCTCTTCAACGGTTACTTTCATTAAAGTAAAGGCTCTGCACTTCAAACCTGTCTGTCACCACAATGAACTCTTTGATAAACCCCTCCTACAAAGAGTGGCTGTCCAATCCCAGTGCTGCAAAGGTAAGAGGACTGACTCCTGGTTTCAAATTGGCCTCATCCTCTAAACGTCCAGAGCTTATGTCACTGCTGTGTTGCTCGTCCAGGTCTGATTCTCTCATCATCCAAACCTCGGTGCCAATTTCAAACTGTGCTGCGGGGGGGGGGGGGGGTTTAGTCTACAGCCACTTTAAAGAATATCCTCAAAATTGATGTTAAGTTTGAAACTAGTTTTTAACTCAACTACATATAAAGTTGGACAGAAAAATACTATTTGTCACTGAAAGGTTAGCGTCGATGAACACGTGACACTGAAGGCAGGTGTGTCTTCCAACTCGTGTCTCCAGCTCTTCACATTGCTCTCTCCTCTAGCCTCGTCTCTTCTTCAGCATCTCCAGATACATGCGCAGCGACTTCTGAATGGAGTCTTTGGTGATGAAGCTGACAAAGTTCTTAATGTCGGCCTCTCTGTTGGACGTCAGCTTGTCGATGGTTGGCTTCCTCATCATGGATTTGCTGATCTGTCTGGCGTGATCTGCAGAGTGAACAGACTCACAGTTATCTCACAAAGTGGAGTTAAGTCTCCACTGTCCTATAAATTGATTCTGGGTAATTCTTGTTGACATGACTCACTACAATTCCTGCTTGTATTTGCTGTTATTTTGTTGCCTGCGTTTCGAGTAGTGACAGAGTTAAAACCCATTGAGACCTGATGCGATGTTTGGGTGTTTATACCTATAAGACCGGTGCGTCTCATTCACTATGTCATCGTTTTCAAGCATGAAATAATTTGTGATTCACTGAAATACTTGTGGAAAAGGTGAAATGCATTATGGTAAATGTAGTTTGTTTGTTCATTGGCGCTCTTAGCCTGCAAAAAAGTTTTTATAGTAGTGTTTCAGACGATCTAAGTGAGGGGAGGGATATTAAAACAGATTACAGCGGAGTTTCACTGATGAAAACAACAACAAAGAAGATGATTCAGACCCAGATGATGTTCCAGCAGACTAAGACTTTGTAAGAGACATGATTGAGGAGGTGAGGAGGAGGAAGAAGGGGGGCTTAATGTACCTGGAATAGCCAACCACTTGGTCATGGTCTGTGTGGCTGTGGTGAGGACCTGGTCCTCAGGCACCAGCTGGTCCACCAGCCCTATCTTGAGGGCCTCTGAGGGGCTGTAGAGCAAACCCAACTCCAGGGCCATCTCTGTGGTTCTATGTCCCACTGTGTTTGTCATGGTGTCCTTAAACCTGCAGACAGCAGCAGTGATTGTTAAGTGACACAGAGGTGAGAGCCTGAGGAACGACACTGCAGTCGTTTGATTTACTGTACGACCTTAAGTTATCATCTTGATCTGTATAAAAACCATCACCGTCAACATTGTGTAATTCCTTTACCAAAAAGGTGCTACGATGCCGAGCTGGGTCTCATTAAGGCCGATGCTGTAACGAGGGTTGTCCGCCATTATCCTGTAGTCACACGTCATCGACATCAGACAGCCACCTGCAGGACTGGAACCCTGTGGAGGGGGTGAAAAGGAGGCTCAGCGGTCAACTGCACGACGCCTACTTCTCGTGTTATACTGCTTTATTTGGCTTTAAGTGCTTGTTGAGCAGATTCAGACATTAACTCCAGAGAATGTCCAAACAATGGGGTCAGGACCTTCTCCAGAGTTTGCCGTACACATAAGAACATAGCAGGAGGTTCTCCAGTCAGACGCATTCAGGTGAGAGTTGGTGCAGCGGGCAGGACGTAGTGATTCACCTGTGGAGATCACACCTTGTTGTTTACAGCACAGTGACTCCAGGGTCTGTTCTTATCATCAGAAGCTTTCTTGACCTCTTAGTTGCCGTCTTCTACTTGTGTGGTACCTCTTTCTCATCCTGACATATATGTATACTTTTTGCTTTTCAGTTTTTTGTGTTTGTCATGTGTTATAACACATTCAACACGTCATCGCTCTCACAGTGAATCCTCCAGAGAATCTCCTGTTTTTAGTCACATAAGCTCAGTGGGACATTATCCAGTTTTTACTAAGGGGCTGGCAGGAGAAACTCTGCAGAAAGTCAGAAGCCTCTAACTCATATGATAAAAACAGCCTCTCTGGATAGTGTCAGGAGATTTTTCTGAGCTCAGTTCATGTCTGAAAAATGCTTCTGTGTGATACAGGAACAGAATGGAGGTGGGGTGGGGGTGGTGGGGGTTGTGTTTTTTACGCACATTGATTGCAGCTATGGTGACCATGTTGGAGCCGTAGATTTTCAGCCACATCTCCTGAACTGCTTTCCAGAACTCTCCACAGCGTTCTGGAGTCTTCCCGTACATCTCCATAATGTCCAGGCCGGCTGAGAAAACCTTGGGCTGACTCTGAAATGAAGACACACACACACACACACAGTCAATTTGCACTGTGGCCTCCTGGACAATGTTCTGTCGCCACACTTGACGAGGTCGCACTGTACCGAGGTGATGATGAGGCCTCGGCAGCTCTTATCCATCTCCAGCTTCTCCACGCTGATGCAGAGCTCTGTGAGGAAATCTAAACTGAGGCTGTTGACAGGAGGACTCTGCATTTGCATAATCGCCACACCTACAGAGAGACACAGATGTTGATCTGTTACCAGAATACATAAACACATACATTCTCTAACGATTCACCCTGGAATGAAAGCTGCTGTGAACAAGTCACACACACGCACCTCCTCCAGATTCAGTGCGTGTCTGAAAGCAGCTTATGTGAAAGACAAACTCTGGAGTATGTCCGGACCCAACTGTGCAGACATTCTGCAGGGGTCATGTCCGAAAACGGCTTAAGATGGATGAAGAAGATGGAGAGAAGGGGGGGGGGCTTTACCTGTGCTCTGGTCAAAGTCCACCTTGATCTTCGGTGAGGTGGAGTTGTTCCTCTGCTGAGCGACAAGGACGGCAGGTGCACGAGGTCTGACATGACTGCTGCAGGAGGGCAGCTGGGAGAGAAGCCCTGCAACACACACACAGACACACACACACACACACACAAACACACACACACACACACACACACACACACAGACACGCACGCACGCACGCACGCACGCACACGCACACGCTTACTTTAAAATCCATCACTTAGCATTTCTCTACTGGTTGTCCTTGGTTTTTTGTTGTACAAGTATATTTAACTCGATTTGATTATCTCAGTTTTATTGTCACAATGATACAAATCTGTCTGAGGCGTTAGATTCAGTTTCTATTAACAAGTGAAATAAAAAGATGTCATGACCTTAAAGCTTTGACTCTAGGAGCAGTGTCCTGCACGTGACCTTTGCTCCAGTTTCTGTGGAGCTAACCCCGCTAACACACAGCTAGCACACAGCTAGCACACAGCTAACCCTGCTAACCGAGCTAGCAGCAGCTATTTGCAGATTTTCTGTGACAGGAGCATTCAGACATTGTTGGATAAAGTCAGAATATCTTTCCACCGGCTCACAGCTTCTCCACAAACCTGAAACACAGCGTTTAGTCCTCAGAGCTGCTCTCAGCGACATGTTGTTTTCCTCAGTCCGCAGGGGAAGACGAGAAAAGTTGTACTTCCGCAGTCTACCCGAGGTGAGCGATGACCCGCCCCTACCTACCCTCCGATTGGTTAGTTTTAGGAAAGTCCAGTCATGATTGGTTGGAGTTTGGGGAATGACGTTAAAATAAGCCAATCGGAGGTTGGGTAGGGGCGGTTCTATTCTTACCTCGGGTATGAAAAAATAAAATACTTCCGTAAAGATTAAAAAAAAACAAATATACATCTTGATCATATTTTATTATTAAAATAATACATTTAAATAATGAATAGATTTTTCTCCTGACTATAAGTTTGTGTTCGTTCATGTTAAACACTGTTTAACACTATAACTACTGGTGATGTAGTAACGGAGTCATGTTAGTTTATGTGTGAACTTTATATCGTTTTTAAATAAAGATTATTTAAAGAAAACTGTGTGTGGTTCATGTGGTGTCATAATAATATAATATCTCTATATATTAGAGACAAAGTTTCACATGAACAAACTGATAAAACAGATTAATTTCATTTATTTCTATACTAACACTCATTTCATCCCACTAAATGATTCACGTGTTGTGCACAACACAATCCAGTCTCTAGTCTTTACTTACAACATGTTACACAATCTGGTCTTATAGTATATTTTATGCTTGACAATAAAACCTGTTTAACTCCTGTTTTCAACTTAAATATAGAAAGAGATGAAACCAACACTGTGTTAATTGATCAGAGCCACGGATCCTGTATCTATATTCAGAGAGACACACACAGGTAGATGTTACTGTACTCGTTATATTTATTTAGAAGATTCATAATATTCACATCATTTACAATATTTATAATGTTTACATGTGTACAAAGAGGGGACAGGGGTGAAGGGTTTGTTTTGAGGAGGAGGAAAAGGGTGAGGAGGGGGTAGGAGTGGGAGGCAGGGGCAAGGAGGGGAGGAGTGGGTGAGGTCAGAAGACTCACTGGTAGCATGGTTCACAACAGGGAGCAGATGCACTTCTTGATGAAGCTCAAGTTCAAACAGTTGACGCAGTTTTCTCTCGTCTGCTCAGTTGTTTGTTTCCTTGTCGGTTGGTGGTCGTCAAGGATTCGTTCTCTCAAGAAGCTTCTGCTCTCGTCGGGATTTTGAAAGCAAATTATGTTTTTCTGCATGTGATGTCATTAAATAGTTGTAACATTGTAACTCTTTACTTTCTAAACCCGTTGAATTCTCATTATTTGTCACAGTAACGTCTTCTTACAACTGTCTTTGATCTATGAACATCACAGGAAACTATTCACTAGATGTTTTGTTTGATAAATTCAAACTCAGAAATACACACGTTTTTCTTTGAAACAATGAGTGAAGATATTTTGGCTGCAGATGACACAGTGTCTCTTTGGGTTCAGGAGTCAATCACATCTCTACATTTAAGGTTGGACTTTAACGTTTCCTCTTTGATAAAGCTTTATTTATTATTATCCGGTGCTACTTTCATCCTAAGAGCCAACGTGTCAATGTTTACTGGAGAACGAGGAGATGAGCTGAAGCTGCAGCACAGGAAATCTAAGCACAAGCAGGAGCTATTTGAGTGTAAGCGCAGGGTTTTAAGTGAAAGATCACGCTCTTGAATAAAGAGAGGGAAAAAAATTGATATTTATCATACGATCTTTAAGGGGATCGACCTGCAGGTTGGGAACCACTGGAGAGAGAGGAGAGGGAGACAGAAGGAGAGACAGAGAGTCAGAGAGTCAGAGAGAGAGGAGAGAGGAGAGAGGAGAGGGAGACACAGAGAGAGAGATAGAGAGACAGAGAGAGAGAGAGAGAGAGAGAGAGAGAGAGAGAGAGAGAGAGAGAGAGAGAGAGAGAGAGAGGGGGGGGAGACAGAGAGAGAGAGAGAAAGACAGAGAGAGAGAGAGAGAGAGAGAGAGAGAGAGACAGAGAGAGAGGACAGAGAGAGGAGAGAGGAGAGGGAGACACAGAGAGAGAGATAGAGAGACAGAGAGACAGAGAGAGGAGAGGGAGACAGAGAGAGGAGAGAGAAAGACAGAGAGAGAGAGAGAGAGAGAGAGAGAGAGAGAGAGAGAGAGAGAGAGAGAGAGAGAGAGAGAGGGAGAGACAGATAGAGGAGAGAGAGAGAGAGACAGATAGAGGAGAGAGAGAGAGAGACAGAGAGGGAGAGAGAGAGAGAGACTGAGAGGGAGACAGAGAGAGGGAGACAGATAGAGGAGAGAGAGAGAGAGGAGAGAGAGAGAGAGAGAGAGAGAGGAGAGAGAGACAGAGAGAGAGAGAGAGAGAGAGAGAGGGTGAGACAGATAGAGGAGAGAGAGAGCGAGAGAGACTGAGAGGGAGATAGAGAGAGGGAGAGACAGATAGAGGAGAGAGAGAGAGAGGGGAGAGAGAGAGAGAGACAGAGAGAGAGAGGAGAGGGAGACAGAGAGAGAGAGAGAGAGGGAGAGACAGATAGAGGAGACAGAGAGAGGAGACAGAGAGAGGGAGAGACAGATAGTGGAGAGAGAGAGAGAGAGAGAGAGAGAGAGAGAGAGAGAGACAGAGAGAGACAGAGAGAGACAGAGAGAGACCATGCTGTCTCTGGGTTTCAGTCCAACACAAGTGTTTCTTTAACACACAGGTCTGACGCTCCTCTGAATCAGTGAGTAGCCTTTATTGTGTATCGGTTCTTTTTGTGTCCTGATTTTTGTTTCCTCTTTAGGATCTTTTCCAGCAGAATCACTGACCTGGTCAGAACCAGCAGAACTCATGGGACCAAAGCTCGGTCCTGATGAGGCTAATTTGATTCCTGAGCTCCTGGTTAGTGTTCAGATGTGATTTGTGGTTTTGGTTAAAGTCAGGGTTCGGTATGAGTTGGTGATGGTGAAGGTTATAGGGAGAAGGTTTTCGATCGGCTGTCCACACTGATTGGAAGTCAATGCAAAGTTCTCATAAGGATCTCTGCACAACTCGATTAGCACGTTTGGGATCGGTGCAGATTTCCTGGGATACAAAAGTTGAGTTTTGAATTGATCCATTTTTAAAATGGTAATGAGGGTGTCAGTGATGAAAAAAATTCTAAATAGTTGAATAGGTTGAATTTTACTGTGTTGATATTGAATATGTGTGCATCCATGTGTGTAGAACAGCTCTTAGTGTGAATATGTTCAGTACACATGTTTATTCAGAGTTCACAGTGTGATACATGCATGTTTATGTGGTTCTAAATATGTTCCTGTGTGTTTTTCTCTATTGCTCTGATTAGAAAGCACTTGACCATCGAGCGTCATAGGAAATCCATCATCCGTGTGCGTCAGGTCTGTGGAACCTGGGACACACACACCTCTCCCCTGCAGGTTTCTCCGTCCTGCTCCCACCTGAGCCGTCATGGATCTAATGGAGGAGGGAGACGTGAGCTGTGGAGTTAAAAACTGTAGCACGCCAGGCTTCCAGGGAAACTGCTCCAACCAAGACTGTCAGGAGGAGGAAACAATATTTGGATCAGTTGAGTTAGGTGGGTACAAAACAATGGTGATGATACTGTAGACGATTTTAAAATGATACAGCCACCTAATGTCATTATTGTTATTATTATACAAATATAAAAAACAACTTTAACTTTCATCTGAAGGACAGGACAGAAAATTAAAACCTTTTTATTTTCCTCCAGAACCTTTATTCATTTTCCAGATTGTTTTTACAGTTTCAGTTAAAATATTGCAGAGGTAATTCATCATGTTCACTGGAAACAGACGGGAGCAACTGGGCAGTTTAATATGTGGTGATGTGTGTGTTTAGATTTAGAGATGCAGTACATATTATTTAAATGAATTAGCAGAACTTGGCCAGAAAGCTTCAGCAGAATGATGCAACTGAATTTTCTAAGGAAGTTAAAGTTATAAATAACAGTAAAATATTCCTCCCGTCTGATATTGATATGATCACTGGGGCTGAAAATGTTGCTGAGCTATGGAAAAAACATTTAAAGGATATTTCTACCTGACTCCATGTTGTTTCTTATATTTTTATATTAGTCTTTCATAGTAGTTTAGGAAAAAACTGAAAAAACATCTTCTTGTGCCAGTAATCATGAGAACTAATTATTTCTGTGAACGTTTTTTACCATTTTCCATTGTGGACTGAACATGTGTAAATTTGTGATTCTAATGAAAATCAATCATCAATATTTCATTTTCTAGTGTGTGTGACTGTGATTTATGTTCCACTGATGCTCTTCGGCCTTCTTGGAAACACACTGACCCTTCTGGTGGTTTGGCTTCGCCCACACATGAGAAGCTCCACCTACCTCTACCTGAGCAGCATGGCTGTTAGTGACCTGCTGATCCTCCTGCTGCTGCCTCTGGATCTATATAAGGTGCCCTCACATATATCCTGCAGCTTTTTACTACACCTGTTGCAGTTCACTGTGAATTGGACAGATACTCATGGTTTGGACTAACCTCAGAAATCTATCAACTGATTGTGTCTCTTCCAGCTCTGGAGACCCAGACCCTGGTCCTTAGGAGACCTCGTATGTAAGCTGACCATGTTCCTCTCCGAGTGCTGCACCTTCTGCACCATCCTCCACATCACCTTTCTCTCCCTGGAGAGGTATCTGGCTGTCTGCTGGCCAATCACCGCTAAGACGCTGGTGACACGTCGCAGAACCAGGGCTCTGATTGGCTGCCTCTGGCTGGGAGCGGCTGTCAGTGCAGCACCAGTGTTGGTCATGGTGGGAGTGGAGGAGGTCGGAGGAGGAGAGGAACTAGGCCTCAGGGGATGGAGGGAGGATGCAGGGTGGATGGGCAGAGAAGGAGAACAGGGTGCATTTATTATAGGTGGAGGGGAGAGAGGAAGTGGACACATGACTTCAATGCACGGAGGATTGGAGGGAATGAAGTGGGAAGAAAAAGAGATAAACGGATGGGGTGAAAGAGTTGCAGAGTTTGAGAGAAAACTGGGGATTGGAGGAAAAATGAAAGAAGAAAAAGAGGCTGACGAGGGAGGGGGGGAAAAGGAGGGGAAGGTGGAAGATGATGGGATACAGCAAAATAAAATGAGAGAAGACGAGGGAGGCGGAAGGAAAGAGGGTGTTGATATGGGAAGAGAGGTTGACAACAGAGAGTGCCGCTGCACACACTTCGCCGTCTCCTCTGGCCTCCTGTCGGCCATGATGATTCTCTCCAACCTGTACTTCCTGGTTCCCCTGTGCATCCTGGGACTGGTCTACATCCTGATTGGACGGACTCTCTGGCTCCGTCCACAAAGAAGCCGTAAAGACAAGAGTCACCGACACGCAGTCAAGATGCTGGGTGAGAAACACAATCCAACACACACACCCTTAGGTTCTGAATTTAGCTTTTACTAAATACATCTGACAAAGGCTGACGAACAGATTTAATACTTTGTCTTCATCTCGGCTTGCACATCTGGAGCCAGAGTCGGAGCTGTATCATCCAATAGAAAATCGAAAACTAAATTTACCAGAAAAAGAACTCACCAGTTTTATAAGAACCCCATAAGCTGGTAACCTTCACTGGTTACCAGTGGCTGCCCGCATCCGCTTCATGACACTTGTACTTGCGTACCGTGCTGAGAACGAATTGGGTCCAGTCTACATCCCGGACATGGTCAAACCTTACACCCCAGCCCGCCCACTCCGCTCTGCATCTGCCAATAGGCTGCTCCCTCACTGCGAGGGACAGCTGCCACTCAACAAGATCACCACTCTTTGCTGTCCTGGCTCCCAAATGGTGGAACGAGCTCCCCATTCACATCAGGACAGCAGAAAGTCTACACATCTTCCGCCGCAGACGAAAGACACATCTCTTCCGACTATACCTTGGTTAAGAAGATGATGTCTAATAACCAATTCAATAATTAAATAAGTTTAGTTGCACTTACAAGTAGCACTTGTGGTTTGGATTTTTTAAGCTAATGTACTTCCATGATTCTTGCTGTTCTGGGTTTGTACCCTCTCGGTTGATGCACTTATTTTAAGTCGCTTTGGATAAAAGCGTCAGCTAAATGAAATGTTTCAGCCTTCACAGTCTACCTGACCGAGGAAGGAGGTGGGTTGAGTAGATCGTGTCCTCTGAAGGTTGCAGCCCCTGAACTGAGACACAGCTCTCTTGTTTAACAGTGTGAGACATGTATTCTATCACCTGCAGATATTGATGATTCTCATGTCCACTTCCTGTGTCCTTCTCCTCGTGTCCATCAGGAGTGATCGTCTTGGCCTTCGTCCTGTGCTGGCTGCCCTTCCATGTCGGTCGGACCATATTCTCTCTTTCTCTGGGCACTGGTGCTGAAAGTCGGGGAACTAACACAGACACAAACACACACTCGGACATGAACACTCCTCCTGAAAGCACAGGCAACATGGCCTCTGTTACCGAACCTGTTAGCCTCTCAGACTGGGACCTGAAGACACGAGCTCACACAGACACAGATGATGCACTCTGTGAAAACACAAACAACGAGATCGACACACACAGTGATGCAGACGCAGACTTGGTGGACTCACAACCTGAAACGCTCACTGACCCGGGCGCAGGTTCTGACGATACGAGCGCACATCATGTTGTATCACACGACGTCAGAGCTGGAGAGAGCACACACAACCTGGGTCCTCGCACTGAAACAGACACACACTCGGAGATACACAATACTACACATAACAAGCAAAACACAACCATTTGCATAAAGTCACAGAAGGACACACTCAGTCTCACAACACCGACAGCAGGCAAACACACGTATGTTGCAACGCCCACTGACATTACACACAATAACACACACACTGACACACACTCCCTCTTTATATATTATCTGTCTCAGTATTTCAACCTGGTCTCCTCGGTCCTCTTCTACCTCAGTGCTGCCATCAACCCTCTGCTGTACAACCTGATGTCCGCCAGGTACAGACACGCTGTGCGTAGCCTCGTGCACACGCACTGTCTCACACCGTCTCACCGACTGAGCACAACGCTCTCATCAGGACACTCCACAACCACTTTGTAAACATATAGGCACACGTAACAACAGCAGAAACACAAGGTAGCTGTGATGATCACTGGTGGTTCTGCAACGACCATATTAACAAACTGAATTCAGCTGCTTTCAGACCTGCACTGAACTAAGATATCATGAGCTTTGACTGTAGGAGCAGCTAACACTCTGCTAACACACAGCTAACCCTGCTAACACAGCCAACACTCTGCTAACACACAGCTAACCCTGCTAACACAGCCAACACTCTGCTAACACACAGCTAACCCTGCTAACACAGCTAATACACAGCTAACACACAGCTAACCCAGCTAGCAGCAGGTATTTACAGATTTTCTCTGACAGTAACATTCAGACGTTTCCGCAATCTACTCGGGGTGAGCGAAGACCCGCCCCCACCTCGCCTCTGATTGGTTAGTTTAAGGCAAGTCCAGTGATGATTGGTCGGAGTTTGGGGAATGAAGATGAAATAAGCCAATCAGAGGTTGGGTAGGGGCGGGGTTTGTCTGACCTGGGGTGTGAAAAAATAAAATACTTCCGCAAAGATGAAACCAAACAATCGACCTCCTTTAATAGAAAAGAAATAAAAACCTTCAATCTTTTACCCAATTAAACATGTTGATAATATTTTAGAATAAAAATATACATTTAAATAATAATTTCTCTCCTCTGTGTTTTTTAATGTTAAACTTTGTTTATAACTCCTGGTGATGTATTTACAGAGTTATGTTAGTTTATGTGTGAACTTTATATTGTTTTTAAATAAAGATTATTTAAAGAAAACTGTGTGTGGTCCATGTGGTGTCAGAATAATATAATATCTCTATATATTAGAGACAAAGTTTCCTATTTTTGTATTTTTTATATTTTAACTTGCACACTTACACCACATTGAATTCCTTGTATGTTTAAACCTGTTTGGAAACAAAACCTGATGCAAATGACATGTTAACTCCTGTTGTCGACTACTGACACAGAAAGAGGAAGGTAGAAGGGTGAGAGGGTTCAGGACAAACGTCCCCTCATCCCTCTTTTCTTTGTGTAATCATTTGTCTGCTGGTTCAGACGTTTGTCTTCGTTCTTCACCTTCACTCTCTCCAGCTGCTCCACTTTTCTCCTCCACTTCCTCGCAACACTCTCCAGCTCGTTCTCCGTCTCACTCAGCTTGTCCAGGTATGATTCTGTGGAAGCTTGTCTCTTCTTTGTTTCTGTCTTAATCAACTCGTCCTTGTGTCTCACGTCCTCCTCCAGCTTCATCTCGTCACTTTTCAGTTGGTGAACTTGCTCCTTCAGAGACGTGTGTCCTTTGTTGAGGGCCTCCACCTTCTTGCAGCTCAGTCCCTCAGTTGGAGTCGTCTCCTGCTGCAGCTTCACCTCCAGCGTCTCTGCCCGACTCTTCTTCAGCTCCTTGTCTTTTGCAGTGAGCGCGGCCAGGCAGTCGATGGAGGCGTTGGGACGAGATCTCCTTTTCTTTTCTGCATCAGTTTTTTAAACTTGTAAGAATAGTGAGGAAGGTCTGATTAAAGCTTTGATAGGTTGGATTTGAATGTGTTGATATTGAATATGTGTGCATCCATGTGTGTAGAACAGCTCTTAGTGTGAATATGTGCAGTACATGTGTTTATTCAGAGTTCACAGTGTGATACATGCATGTTTATGTGGTTCTAAATATGTTCCTGTGTGTTTTTTCTGTTGCTCTGATTAGACAGCACTTGACCATTCCTCTCAGTGTTGGCTGTGATCGAGCGTCATAGGAAAGCCATCAGTGTGCGTCAGGTCTGTGGAACCTGGGACACACACACCTCTCCCCTGCAGGTTTCTCCGTCCTGCTCCCACCTGAGCCGTCATGGATCTAATGGAGGAGGGAAACGTGAGCTGTGGAGTTAAAAACTGTAGCACGCCAGGCTTCCAGGGAAACTGCTCCAACCAAGACTGTCAGGAGGAGGAAACAATGTCTGGATCGATCTTGTTAGGTGGGTACAAAACAATGGTGATGATACTGTAGACGATTTTAAAATGATACAGCCAGCTACTGTCATTATTATTATCATTATTATTAGTTATAAAAATATAAAAAACAACTTCAACCTTTATCTGAAGGACAGAAAATTAAAATATTTTCCTCTTATAACTAATGAAACAATTTACTAAATTATTACAAAGAAAAACTGAGAGTTGAGATGATTCTACAGTAAATACAAAGCAGCTGCTTAGCTTAGCTTAGCATAAAGACAGGTTTGTCCTCTTAGCCTGATTCTGTCAATAATCAATAAACAGATCCTCCTCCCAGCACCTTTAAATATCACCAATTAAAACGATATATATTGTTTTATAAACACATGCACACAAGCATTTGCATAGATTTAAAATCACACCACATATTAAACTGCCCAGTTGCTCCCGTCTGTTTCCAGTGAACATGATGAATTACCTCTGCAATATTTGAACTGAAACTGTAAAAACAATCTGGAAAATGAATAAAAGTTCTGGAGGAAAAGTGAGAGTTATAAAATGAATAGTAAATATGTGTCTGTGTGTGTGTGTGTGTTCCAGATTTTAATATGCAGTAGATATTATTTAAATTAATTAGCAGAACTTGGCCAGAAAGCTTCAGCAGAATGATGCAAATCAATTTTTCTAAGGAAGTTAAAGTTATAAATAACAGTCAAATATTCCTCCCGTCTGATATTGATATGATCACTGGGGCTGAAAATGTTGCTGAGCTATGGAGAAAACATTTAAAGGATATTTTTACCTGACTCCATGTTGTTTCTTATATTTTTATACTAGTCTTTCATAGTAGTTTAGGAAAAAACTGCAAAAACATCTTCTTCTGCCAGTAATCATGAGAACTAATTATTTCTGTGAACGTTTTTTACCATTTTCCATTGTGGACTGAACATGTGTAAATTTGTGATTCTAATGAAAATCAATCATCAATATTTCGTTTTCTAGTGTGTTTGACTGTGATTGTGGTTCCACTGATAATCTTCGGCCTTCTTGGAAACACACTGACCCTTCTGGTGGTTTGGCTTCGCCCAAACATGAGAAGCTCCGCCTACCTCTACCTGAGCAGCATGGCTGTTAGTGACCTGCTGAATCTCCTGCTGCTGGCTCTGGGTCTATTTGAGGTGCCCTCACATATATCATATAATACTTGTATACTTATACACCTTTTTGTTGCAGTTCACTGTGATTTGACCAGATACTCATGGTTTGACTGAACGTGCACTAAACGGATTGTGTCTCTTCCAGCTCTGGACACAGAAGTTAGGAGTCTTCGGCTTTAAGCTGACCATGTTCCTCTCAGAGGGCTGCACCTTCTGCACCATCCTCCACATCACCTTTCTCTCCCTGGAGAGGTACCTGGTTGTCTGCTGGCCAATCACCTCCAAGACGCTGGTGACATGTCGCAGAACCAGGGCTCTGATTGGTTGCCTCTGGGTGGGAGCGGCTGTCAGTGCAGCAACATTTTTGGTCATGATGAACTCATTCTCCTCAGGCCTCTGGTTGGCCAGGTTGATTATCACCAACCTGTATGTCCTGGTACCCATGTGCATCCTGGGACTGGTCTACATCCTGATTGGACGGACTCTGAGGCTCCGTCCACAAAGAAGCCGTAAAGACAAGAGTCACCGACACGCAGTCAAGATGCTGGGTGAGAAACACAATCCAACACACACACCCTTAGGTTCTGAATTTAGCTTTTACTAAATACAACTGACAAAGGCTGACGAACAGATTTAATACTTTGTCTTCATCTCGGCTTGCACATCTGGAGCCAGAGTCGGAGCTGTATCATCCAATAGAAAATCAAAACTCACCAGTTTTATAAGAACCACATAAAATGACAGAAACCATCGTTGAGAATATATTTGATGTGTATTTTGACTTTTTAGTTTGGTCCATATCCCGCCTGTTACCATCAAGGAGGCAGGCAAGGTGTAGGACCTGCAGCCAGCCACCAGGGGGCAATCGAGATGCTTTGGCTTCACTTTTGGGGAGCAGTCATGTCGTCCATCTTTATTTCCAGCTGTGTGTCAATTTAGGGGCTGCATCACAGCGACACGAGTAGAAAGGCTCCTACAGATGCTTCCTTTCATACCAGAGAAAGCTCTGATGAGTGAATCCTTCCAGGTCCAACATGTCCCAGGACTCATTGCACTTTGGTGACGAACCGTATCAACTCAACTAACGGCTCACATGTTAAAAACCAAGGGGCATTAAGCTGTCGTGTCTGACTTCAGGACAGGACAAGCTTCTCCTCTGTGGACCAGACAGTCTCATTTTGTTTCAGCCTTCACAGTCTACCTGACCGAGGAAGGAGGTGGGTTGAGTAGATCGTGTCCTCTGAAGGTTGCAGCCCCTGAACTGAGACACAGCTCTCTTGTTTAACAGTGTGAGACATGTATTCTATCACCTGCAGATATTGATGATTCTCATGTCCACTTCCTGTGTCCTTCTCCTCATGTCCATCAGGAGTGATCTTCTTGGCCTTCGTCCTGTGCTGGCTGCCCTACATCGTCTGTCTGACCATGATCAATGTTTCTCAGACCACTCGTGATAAAAGTCTATATATATTTTTCCCGGTCTCCTGGATCCTCTCCCGCCTCACTCCTGCCATCAACCCTCTGGTGTACAACCTGATGTCCGCCAGGTACAGACACGCTGTGCGTAGCCTCGTGCACACGCACTGTCTCACACCGTCTCACCGACTGAGCACAACGCTCTCATCAGGACACTCCACAACCACTTTGTAAACATATAGGCACACGTAACAACAGCAGAAACACAAGGTAGCTGTGATGATCACTGGTGGTTCTGCAACGACCATATTAACAAACTGAATTCAGCTGCTTTCAGACCTGCACTGAACTAAGATATCATGAGCTTTGACTGTAGGAGCAGCTAACACTCTGCTAACACACAGCTAACCCTGCTAACACAGCTAACCCTGCTAACACAGCTAATACACAGCTAACACACAGCTAACCTTGCTAACACAGCTAATACATAGCCAACACACCGCTAACAGACAGCTAACCCTGCTAACACAGCTAATACACAGCTAACCCTGCTAACACAGCTAATACACAGCTAACCCTGCTAACACACAGCTAACCCTGCTATCTGAGCTAGCAGCAGTTATTTACTGATTTTCTGTCACAGTAACATTCAGACATTTCCGCAATCTACCCGGGGTGGGCGGGGCCCTACCTAGCCTCCGATCAGTTAGTTTAAGGCAAGTCCAGTGATGATTGGTTGGAGTTTTGGGAACGATTTCTTGTTCTCTCTTTTTTGTTGTCTCTTTTCACTCTTATCTTTTGGTTTATAGTCTTTTATTCCAAGTTCCATATCCTCTAGGGTTAAGCCGAATACTCGGATGAAACGAGTATCCGGTACAGATACTGAACTTTAACGAGCACGAAAACCAATCCGAGTAAAATGTGTCAATAACCGTACTCGTGATGAATGAAAAAGTTCACTGCTGCTGTGCACACAACACGATGTTGTCGTTGTCACAGCCGCTCTGTCCACAGGGATACTAACGTGTAGCATCGTTATCTATGATCATGTGTTCTCAGCGTCCACTGGCCGAGTCAGCGTGCACCAAGCCCGGCCAGACGCACACGGAGCAAGCGCTCCTCTCTCTCTAACTCACACACACACACAACACATAATTAACATTGTGTTTTACCTTGTGTAGATATTAAAAATACAGCACCCCCCTCCCCCCAAAATAACTACAACAGGTAGTAAAAAAGCCCTGTGATGAGTCATACACACAAACATCACACCGTTTAAATGTAACTTTTTAAAAAGTTGAGTATGAAAACTCATTGAGTTGAGTATGTTTATGAAAACCTGCATTTTACTTAATACTTCTTAATACTACATGTGTTGTGTTTAAGTGGATTCACTGAAGTTTATTAAAAAACGTGTTCTGAATAGTTATCTTACTCTTGTGATCAAAAACATTCCTCTTAAGCTCAATTCTGAGGCTGTTCTGTAAAGAGTTTTCTAATAAACAATAAAAATACAAACTTCTGGTTTAAGCCCCGCCCACTTTCGGGTATGGATATGGATAATTTAGTTGGTTGAACAGAAACACAAACAGATAATGGTGTAATCGCTCATCCCTAATATCCTCACACACGCTCACATCACATGCATCCTGCTTTGGCCAGGGTGGGTCTAACCATTTAGTTTGTTTCTTCCATTTTCCATTTTCTTCTATGTCTCTTTTCTTTGATGGATATTCTGTGTTTAGGATGATTATTGGTGGAGCCATATTGTTGCTGTACTCTTGAGACAGTTTTGGATCAGAGCTTTAGTTTTAATTTGATCAACTCTTCATTTAATTTACTGACTCAGTTTACTGTGGGATAATGTGATTTCACAATGCACTGATAAATGGATTGAAATATATTTTTATGTTGTGTTTTTTATTACACTAACTAAAATTTCTATCCGTTTTTTTCCTTAGTCGTGAAAACAGGGTTTAAGCAACAGAGTTGAACAATCAAACAACACAGGATGATACCAAGCAAAGACAATACTATGTCTTATTTTCCTAGATCATTGATATAAAAACTCTTTCAGCATTATATTTGTGGTTTATAATATGTGTCAGCTGATTGTATCACACCTAAGTGTAATTGCAGCTCCACAGGCAGCTGCAAACAGAATCTCATGCAGGCTCACAGAAACTTGAAGGAGCAAGAAGAAAGGGGGATATGCCACGCCCCTAAAACCTTTTCTTTCTCTCAGTCTAGTTTTAGACAGCAACGACTGCACATCTCTCCGTATCACCGGTGAACCACGCCCTAGTCACTGACACGCAATGACCCACAGTGTAATCTCTCCAAACTTGTAATACAATTTCTTCAGATTCACATAAAAAGGCGATAGACTTCACTAAATACAGATATGAAAAGGACACAATTGCTCTGCCGACCAACCTTTGATTATAAAGCTGCATCAGCGTGCACACTGACTTTTTCCCATGGCACAGACACAGTTCAGATGCAGTCAGGCCTTTATCTCATTCGGCCGTTCCTCGGCTTCCAGGCTTGAAGCAGCTGCAGCTTCCCGTCTTATTGTCGTGTGCCACCCTTGGCTTGGCCCTTTGCGCTGCCCTCTGGGCATAAACCCTTTGGTCTACTCAACTCTAAATACAAATTTTATTAGGTCGGATTTACTTCACAAGACTCCGGAGTCAAATTTGCTAACGGAGTTCAATTCATTTTTTAAATTTATTTTATATTTATTTATTTGGGGCCTCTTTCCGCTTTGGGACCCGCCCCGCAAGCCTCTCTCCGTTATCAATCAATTCATTATCGCATTGCACAAAGGTTTAAGGTTCTTTTCTTGAGAGTGTTAGACGCTACTTACTGCTCTTGGGTCTGGATGAGACTGTAAATTTAATTATGGTAAGAATTTTCTTACCATAATTCATTAATTAATTAATTAAAAATCTGTATCAGTATTTATAAACCTCAATAAACAGCTTTGTTGCCAGTGCTGACGTATGCGCTTGCATGTCTCCTTTCCTAGAAGTCCTCACTCTAAGTATATGTGGAGTGCTCTCTCGTCCTCTCAGTGTGTGTGTGTGTGTGTGTGTGTGTGTGTGTGTGTGTGCGTTTCCTTTCCATGGAAGTCCTTACTGGAAGTGTGCCTACTTAGACATGTTCTTTGGGCTCGATAACTATACAAGTGGGAATTGGCTTTCTCATATTTCAGCCAAGTTCGTTCAAAACGAGTTGTACAACATCATCATCTGATTAGACAGCACTTGACCATTCCTCTCAGTGTTGGCTGTGATCGAGCGTCATAGGAAAGCCATCAGTGTGCGTCAGGTCTGTGGAACCTGGGACACACACACCTCTCCCCTGCAGGTTTCTCCGTCCTGCTCCCACCTGAGCCGTCATGGATCTAATGGAGGAGGGAAACGTGAGCTGTGGAGTTAAAAACTGTAGCACGCCAGGCTTCCAGGGAAACTGCTCCAACCAAGACTGTCAGGAGGAGGAAACAATGTCTGGATTTTTTAACCTAAACTTGGTTAGTTTAAGGCAAGTCCAGTGATGATTGGTCGGAGTTTGGGGAATGAAGATAAAATAAGCCAATCAGAGGTTGGGTAGGGGCGAGTTTTGTCTGACCTGGGGTGTGAAAAAATTAAATACTTCCGCAAAGATGAAACCAAACAATCTACATCCTTTAATAGAAAATAAATAAAAACCTTCAATCTTTTACTTAATTAAACATGTTGATAACATTTTAGAATGAAAATAATACATTTAAATAATAATTTCTCTCCTCTGTGTTTTTTAATGTTAAACTTTGTTTATAACTCCTGGTGATGTATTTACAGAGTTATGTTACATTACATTACATTACATTTCATTTAGCTGACGCTTTTATCCAAAGCGACTTATAATAAGTGGATCAACCATGAGGGAACAAACCCAGAACAACAAGAATCAAGAAAGTACAATTTCTTCTAGAAAGCCAAACTACAAAGTGCTATAAGTAAGTGTCATTTAAGTGCTACTTAAACTTTTATTCAAGGTATAGTCGTAAGAGATGTTTTTAGTTTGCGGCGTAAGCTGTGTAGACTTTCTTCTGTCCTGATGTCATTGGGGAGCTCATTCCACCGTCTAGGAGCCAGGACAGCAAACAGTCGTGATTTTGTTGAGTGTTTAGCTCGCAGTGAGGGAGCAACAAGCCGATTGGCCGAAGCAGAGAGGAGTGAACGGGCTGGGGTGTAACGTTTGACGAGGTGCTGGATGTAGATTGGACCCGATCCGTTCGCAGCACGGTACGCAAGTACTAGTGTTTTGAAATGGATACGGGCAGCCACTGGTAACCAGTGAAGGGAGCGGAGGAGCGGAGTAGTGTGAGTGAATTTAGGTTAAAGACCAGTCGAGCTGCTGCATTCTGGATGAGCTGCAGAGGTCGGATGGCAGCAGCAGGTAGACCTGCCAGGAGGGAGGGGCAATAGTCTAGAAGTGAGATGACCAGGGCCTGGACCAGAACCTGCACCGCCCTCTGAGTGAGAAGGGGGGCGTGTTCTCCTGATGTTGTGTAGCATGAATCTACAGGAACGTGTTGTTGCAGAAATCTTGGCAGTGAGGGAGAGTTGGCTGTCGAGTGTCACACCCAGGTTCCTAGAAGTCTGAGTGGGGCTAAAACAGAGTTGCCAAAGGTAATAGTCGTTTTAGTTTATGTGTGAACTTTATATTGTTTTTAAATAAAGATTATTTAAAGAAAACTGTGTGTGGTCCATGTGGTGTCAGAATAATATAATATCTCTATATATTAGAGACAAAGTTTCCTATTTTTGTATTTTTTATATTTTAACTTGCACACTTACACCACATTGAATTCCTTGTATGTGTAAACCTGCTTGGCAACAAAACCTGATTCTAATGACATGTTAACTCCTGTTGTCGACTACTGACACGGAAGGAGGAAGGGAGAGGGTGAGGTAAGAAGGGGTGAAGGTAGAAGGGTGAGAGGGTTCAGGACAAACGTCCCCTCATCCCTCTTTTCTTTGTCTAATCATTTGTCTGCTGGTTCAGACGTTTGTCTTCGTTCTTCACCTTCACTCTCTCCAGCTGCTCCACTTTTCTCCTCCACTTCCTCGCAACACTCTCCAGCTCGTTCTCCGTCTCACTCAGCTTGTCCAGGCAAGCCAGGTACGATTCTGTGGAAGCTCGTCTCTTCTTTGTTTCTGTCTTAATCAACTCGTCCTTGTGTCTCACGTCCTCCTCCAGCTTCATCTGTTCACTTTTCAGTTGGTGAACTTGCTCCTTCAGAGACGTGTGTCCTTTGTTGAGGGCCTCCACCTTCCTGCAGCTCAGTCCCTCAGTTGGAGTCGTCTCCTGCTGCAGCTTCACCTCCAGCGTCTCTGCCCGACTCTTCTTCAGCTCCTTGTCTTTTGCAGTGAGCGCGGCCAGGCAGTCGATGGAGGCGTTGGGACGAGATCTCCTTTTCTTTTCTGCGTGAGTGATTTAAAAATGTAAGAATAGTGAGGAAGGTCGGATTAAATCTTTGATAGGTTGAATTTTATTGTGTTGATATTGAATATGTGTGCATCCATGTGTGTAGAACAGCTCTTAGTGTGAATATGTGCAGTACATGTGTTTATTCAGAGTTCACAGTGTGATACACGCATGTTTATGTGGTTCTAAATATGTTCCTGTGTGTTTTTTCTGTTGCTCTGATTAGACAGCACTTGACCATTCCTCTCAGTGTTGGCTGTGATCGAGCGTCATAGGAAAGCCATCAGTGTGCGTCAGGTCTGTGGAACCTGGGACACACACACCTCTCCCCTGCAGGTTTCTCCGTCCTGCTCCCACCTGAGCCGTCATGGATCTAATGGAGTAGGGAAACGTGAGCTGTGGAGTTAAAAACTGTAGCACGCCAGGCTTCCAGGGAAACTGCTCCAACCAAGACTGTCAGGAGGAGGAAACAATGTCTGGATCGATCTTGTTAGGTGGGTACAAAACAATGGTGATGATACTGTAGACGATTTTAAAATGATACAGCCAGCTACTGTCATTATTATTATTATTAGTTATAAAAATATTTAAAAAACAACTTCAACCTTTATCTGAAGGACAGAATATTAAAACAATTTCCTCTTATAACTAATTAAACAATTTATTGAATTATTACAAAGAAAAACTGAGTTGAGATGATTCTACAGTAAATAAAAAGCAGCTGCTTAGCTTAGCTTAGCATAAAGACAGGTTTATCCTCTTAGCCTGATTCTGTCAATAATCAATAAACAGATCCTCCTCCCAGCACCTTTAAATATCACCAATTAAAACGTTATATATTGTTATATAAACACATGCACACAAGCATTTGCATAGATTTAAAATCCCACCACATATTAAACTGCCCAGTTGCTCCCGTCTGTTTCCAGTGAACATGATGAATTACCTCTGCAATATTTCAACTGAAACTGTAAAAACAATCTGGAAATGAATAAAAGTTCTGGAGGAAAAGTGAGAGTTATAAAATGAATAGTAAATATACATATATATATATATATGTGTGTGTGTGTGTTCCAGATTTTAATATGCAGTACATATTATTAAAATTAATTAGCAGAACTTGGCCAGAAAGCTTCAGCAGAATGATGTTATTGATATGATCACTGGGGCTGAAAATGTTGCTGAGCTATGGAGAAAACATTTAGAGGATATTTCTACCTGACTCCATGTTGTTTCTTATATTTTTATACTAGTCTTTCATAGTAGTTTAGGAAAAAACTGAAAAAACATCTTCTTGTGCCAGTAATCATGAGAACTAATTATTTCTGTGAACGTTTTTTACCATTTTCCATTGTGGACTGAACATGTGTAAATTTGTGATTCTAATGAAAATCAATCATCAATATTTCATTTTCTAGTGTGTTTGACTGTGATTGTGGTTCCACTGATAATCTTCGGCCTTCTTGGAAACACACTGACCCTTCTGGTGGTTTGGCTTCGCCCAAACATGAGAAGCTCCGCCCACCTCTACCTGAGCAGCATGGCTGTTAGTGACCTGCTGAATCTCCTGCTGCTGGCTCTGGATCTATTGCAGGTGCCCTCACATATATCCTATAATACTTATATACTTATACACCTTTTTGTTGCAGTTCACTGTGATTTGACCAGATACTCATGGTTTGGCTGAACGTTCACTGAATGGATTGTGTCTCTTCCAGAGCTGGACAGACTGGAAGTTAGGAGTCTTCGCCTGTAAGCTGACCATGTTCCTCTCAGAGGGCTGCACCTTGTGCACCATCCTCCACATCACCTTTCTCTCCCTGGAGAGGTACCTGGTTGTCTGCTGGCCAATCACCGCTATGACGCTGGTGACACGTCGCAGAACCTGGGCTCTGATTGGCTGCCTCTGGCTGGGAGCGGCTGTCAGTGCAGCACCATTTTTGGTCATGATGGAAGTGGAGAAAGTGGATCATATGGGAAAAGAGGTTAATGACACAAAGTGCAGCATTTCAAAATCCTCATTCTCCTCTGGCCTCGTGTTGGCCATGATAATTCTCTACAACCTGTATGTCCTGGTTCCCCTGTGCATCCTGGGACTGGTCTACATCCTGATTGGACGGACTCTGAGGCTCCGTCCACAAAGCAGCCGTAAAGACAAGAGTCACCGACACACAGTCAAGATGCTGGGTGAGAAACACAATCCAACACACACACCCTTAGGTTCTGAATTTAGCTTTTACTAAATACAACTGACAAAGGCTGACGAACAGATTTAATACTTTGTCTTCATCTCGGCTTGCACATCTGGAGCCAGAGTCGGAGCTGTATCATCCAATAGATAATCAAAACTAAATTTACCAGAAAAAGAACTCACCAGTTTTATAAGAACCACATAAAATGACAGAAACCATCGTTGAGAATATATTTGACGTGTATTTTGACTTTTTAGTTTGGTCCATGTCCCGCCTGTTACCATCAAGGAGGCAGGCAAGGTTTAGGACCTGCAGCCAGCCACCAGGGGGCAATCGAGATGCTTTGGCTTCACTTTTGGGGAGCAGTCATGTCGTCCATCTTTATTTCCAGCTGTGTGTCAATTTAGGGGCTGCATCACAGCGACACGAGTAGAAAGGCTCCTACAGATGCTTCCTTTCATACCAGAGAAAGCTCTGATGAGTGAATCCTTCCAGGTCCAACATGTCCCAGGACTCATTGCACTTTGGTGACGAACCGTATCAACTCAACTAACGGCTCACATGTTAAAAAAACCAAGAGGCATTAAGCTTTCTGTCGTGTCCAACTTAAGGACAGGACAAGCTTCTCCTCTGTGGACCAGACGGTCTCATTTAGTTTCAGCCTTCACAGTCTACCTGACCGAGGAAGGAGGTGGGTTGAGTAGATCGTGTCCTCTGAAGGTTGCAGCCCCTGAACTGAGACACAGCTCTCTTCTTTTTTTTACTTTTTTTTTTTCAACTTCTGTTTATTGGAATTTTACATGGATAATTCACAGAGTCAACATTTGAAATACATCCTACATAACTCCCTTCCCATGTGCCCTCCCCCCACCCCAACCCAGCATCCCCTTGACAGACACACCACCAAATATTTAAATAAACATCTGTATACAATGTTGAGTAAATAACACACAAAACAAAAACAGTGAATAAATAAACATGTAATGTACACTCCTTATAAAACTAAGTACATCAGCACTGTGCTATACCAAAGGAATTATGAATCCTCCCAGTCTTTTATTTGGGTTAAATTGTCATAGTATGCAAGAAAAGGCCTCCATACCCTTTCAAATGTATCTGCAACTCCCCTCAGTGTATATTTAATCTTTTCAAGCTTCAAATAGAACATGATCTCTTTAAGCCATCTTGTATGAGATGGTGGCACCGGCCTCCTCCAGTTAAGGAGGATAAGGCGCCGAGCTAACAGAGTGGTAAAGGCGATCACAACATGCATGCCAACCGGCCATACTGTGCCTTCGGGCATCACCCCAAAGAGTGCAATTACAGGTTGAGGTTCAATCGTCATGCCATAGATGTCACTCAGCGATCCAAAGATTTTCTCTCAATATGTTTGGAGGCTCGAGCACAGCCAAAACATGTGTAGCCAGATTGCAGTGGCTAGCTTACAGCGGTCACATGTAGGATCAGTATTAGGGTATATTCTTGCTAATTTCTCCTTGGTGAAAGGGAGACGATGAACTATCTTAAACTGTATTAGACCGTGCCTGGCACAGGGGGAGGAGGAATGAACCCGGCCAAGGATTGAAGCCCACTGACCATCAGCAAATGACAGGCCTAGGTCTTGTTCCCAAAGTGTCCTTAAGTTATTCAGAGACTGTGGGTTTATCGCGTCAATTTCCCCATAAATCCGGGAAATGGCGCCCTTGAGACCGGCATTAAATCCTAGGAGACTATCTAAGGGCGTGCTTGGGGGTTGTGCAGGGAAAGGATGGTAACCCCTTTGTACAAAGTGCCTAATCTGTAGGTATCGAAAAAAATGGGAACGGGGCAACGCATACCTCCCTGACAATTGATCAAATGAAGCGAACACCTTGTTAACATATAGATCCTTAACAAGTCTAATCCCATTGCCATGCCAGGCCCGAAAGGCCAGATCTGACTTGGAAGGGGTGAAAAGATGATTTGCCAGAATAGGAGCCTGTATTGATGCGCTCTGCAAGCCAAAATGCTTCCGAAATTGTACCCAGATCTTCAAAGTATTGGCAACTACAGGGTTTTTGAAAGAACCAGAATTAAGCGGTAAAGGAGCTGTGACCAGTGAGTGGAGTTGCAATTTAAAAGATTCCAATTCAACCCAAGCGGGAGCGTCCACATCTGCACCACTATTAGCCCACATTATGACCTTTTGAACATTGCAGGCCCAGTAATAGTGAAGAAAATTAGGCATTGACATTCCTCCTAACTTTTCGGCCTTTGTAAAAAGTTCTGCGAATACGGGGCCTTTCCATCCCATATAAATGCAAATAGTATTTGGTCCAGTGTAAAAAAATGTTTTTTAGGAATGAAAATCGGAATACATTGATACAAATACAGAAACCTAGGAAGAACATTCATCTTGATTAGGTTAATCCGGCCAGCTAATGATAAGGGTAATGTGCGCCAGCGGTTTATGTCCTGCCTGCATCGATCCAATAACGGTGTGAAGTTTAGTTTATATAACTTGTGAAAAGACCGCGGCACCACCACCCCAAGGTATTTAAAATGGGAAGACACTCTCTTGAATGGGAAGGCTGTGGCCGGGATATCGAGAGCTGCTTTGTTTATGGGATAAAGTTCGCTTTTTTCTAAATTCAGTTTGTAACCTGAAAACTTTCCAAATCGTTCCAAGGTGGACAGGACGTGCGGCAAAGAATATACTGGGTTAGCAATGTACAAAAGTAAATCATCGGCATAAAGCGAGAGCTTGTGTGTTGTGTCCCCTAGAGTTATCCCTTCAATTGCCTGGCATTGACGAATAGAAGCTGCAAGGGGTTCAATCGCCAGAGCAAAAAGCAGGGGACTCATAGGACAGCCCTGTCTCGTGCCTCTATGTAGTGGGAAATATTTTGAGTGAGAGTCATTAGTATGGACAGAGGCTAAGGGAGAGGCGTACAACAATTTAACCCAGGAGATAAAATCATCACCAAAGCCAAATTTCCTCATGGTCATAAATAAATATTCCCACTCCACCCGGTCGAACGCCTTCTCTGCATCTAAGGATATTACAAGCTCAGGATCATCCGAACTGGTGGTCGTATAAATAATATCGAACAGCCTACAGATATTAGAATAGGAATGTCTGCTTCGAATAAATCCGGTTTGGTCAGGTAGCACCAGCTTGGGAAGAGCACTTTCAAGCCGCAGAGCAAGGGACTTAGCGAGAATTTTACAGTCGCTCTCTTCTTTAACAGTGTGAGACATGTATTCTATCCCCTGCAGATATTGATGATTCTCATGTCCACTTCCTGTGTCCTTCTCCTCATGTCCATCAGGAGTGATCTTCTTGGCCTTCGTCCTGTGCTGGCTGCCCTACATCGTCGGTCTGACCATGAGCTATGTTTCTCAGAGCACTCCTCCTGAAAGCACAGGCAACATGGCCTCTGTTACCGAACCTGTTAGCCTCTCAGACTGGGACCTGAAGACACGAGCTCACACAGACACAGATGATGCACTCTGTGAAAACACAAACAACGAGATCGACACACACAGTGATGCAGACGCACACTTGGTGGACTCACAACCTGAAACGCTCACTGACCCGGGCGCAGGTTCTGATGATACAAGCGCACATCATGTTGTATCACACGACGTCAGAGCTGGAGAGAGCACACACAACCTGGGTCCTCGCACTGAAACAGACACACACTCGGAGATACACAATACTACACATAACAAGCAAAACACAACCCTTTGCATAAAGTCACAGAAGGACACACTCAGTCTCACAACACCGACAGCAGGCACAAACACATATGTTGTGACGCCCACTAACAGTACACACAATAACACACTGACTGACCCCCAGTTGGTTTTTATCCTGGTCGCCTCGGTCCTCTCCCGCCTCAGTGCTGCCATCAACCCTCTGGTGTACAACCTGATGTCCGCCAGGTACAGACACGCTGTGCGTAGCCTCGTGCACACGCACTGTCTCACACCGTCTCACTGACTGAGCACAACGCTCTCATCAGGACACTCCACAACCACTTTGTAAACATATAGGCACACGTAACAACAGCAGAAACACAAGGTAGCTGTGATGATCACTGGTGGTTCTGCAACGACCATATTAACAAACTGAATTCAGCTGCTTTCAGACCTGCACTGAACTAAGATATCATGAGCTTTGACTGTAGGAGCAGCTAACACTCTGCTAACACACAGCTAACCCTGCTAACACACAGCTAACCCTGCTAACACAGCTAACACACAGCTAACACACAGCTAACCCTGCTAACACAGCTAATACACAGCCAACCTTGCTAACACACAGCTAACCCTGTTAACACAGCTAATACACAGCTAACACTCTGCTAACACACAGCTAACCCTGCTAACACCCAGCTAACCTTGCTAACTCAAAGCCAACACACAGCTAACCCTGCTAGGACACTGCTAATACACAGCCAACCCTGCTAACGCAGCTAATACACAGCTAACACACAGCTAACCTTGCTAACACAGCTAATACACAGCCAACACACTGCTAACACACAGCTAACCCTGCTAACACAGCTAATACACAGCTAACCCTGCTAACACCCAGCCAACACACTGCTAACACACAGCTAACACCCTGCTAACACACAGCTAACCCTGCTAACACCCAGCCAACACACTGCTAACACACAGCTAACACCCTGCTAACACCCTGCTAACACACAGCTAACACACAGCTAACACACAGCTAATCCTGCTAACTGAGCTAGCAGCAGTTATTTACAGATTTTCTGTCACAGTAACATTCAGACATTTCCGCAATCTACCCGGGGTGGGCGGGGCCCTACCTAGCCTCCGATCAGTTAGTTTAAGGCAAGTCCAGTGATGATTGGTTGGAGTTTTGGGAACGATTTCTTGTTCTCTCTTTTTTGTTGTCTCTTTTCACTCTTATCTTTTGGTTTATAGTCTTTTATTCCAAGTTCCATATCCTCTAGGTGTTAATACTGGATGAAACGAGTATCCGGTACAGATACTGAACTTTAACGAGCACGAAAACCAATCCGAGTAAAATGTGTCAATAACCGTACTCGTGATGAATGAAAAAGTTCACTGCTGCTGCGCACACAACACGATCTTGTCGTTGTCACAGCCGCTCTGTCCACAGGGATACTAACGTGTAGCATCGTTATCTATGATCATGTGTTCTCAGCGTCCACTGGCCGAGTCAGCGTGCACCAAGCCCGGCCAGACGCACACGGAGCAAGCGCTCCTCTCTCTCTAACTCACACACACACACAACACATAATTAACATTGTGTTTACCTTGTGTAGATATTAAAAATACAGCACCCCCCTCCCCCCAAAATAACTACGGCAGGTAGTAAAAAAGCCCTGTGATGAGTCATACACACAAACATCACACCGTTTAAATGTAATTGAAAGAGTTGATTATGAAAACTCATTGAGTTGAGTATGTTTATGAAAACCTGCATTTTACTTAATACTTCTTAATACTACATGTGTTGTGTTTAAGTGGATTCACTGAAGTTTATTAAAAAATGTGTTCTGAATAGTTATCTTACTCTTGTGATCAAAAACATTCATCTGAAGCTCAATTCTGAGGCTGTTCTGTAAAGAGTTTTCTAATAAACAATAAAAATACAAACTTCCGGATTAAGCCCCGCCCACTTCTGGTACGGATATGGATAATTTTCCATTTTCCATTTCTTCTATGTCTCTTTTCTTTGATGGATATTCTGTGTTTAGGATGATTATTGGTGGAGCCATATTGTTGCTGTACTCTTGAGACAGTTTTGGATCAGAGCTTTAGTTTTAATTTGAGCAACTCTTCATTTAGTTTACGAACTCAGTTTACTGTGGGATTTCACAATGCACTGATAAATGTATTGAAATATGATTTTATGTTGTGTTTTTTATTTCACTAACTAAAATTTCTATCCGTTTTTTCCTTAGTCGTGAAAACAGGGTTTAAGCAACAGAGTTGAACAATCAAACAACACAGGATGATACCAAGCAAGGACAATACTATGTCTTATTTTCCTAGATCATTGTGTAGCCAGATGCTCCCTCCCTGCCGCTGCAGGGCGCTCTACCTGTTATAATGGCGCACCAGTCATTAGGCGACGTCAGGCGTCCCGTATTTAAGGAGGCGGCCGTGTTTGGCTCGCCCTCCTTCCGTTTCCGCTCCTCTCCGGTGGGTCTTGGATAGCGTGGAAGAGCTACTTCTGTAGCCGCGGCGGAGTTTGGCGTGTTTGTGCAACAGCCAGCGCCTTCCCTAAATATCCCCCCTCATACGCAGCGTGACTGACTGCTGGCGTGGGATCGCTCCGCCGGGGGACCTTCGGGGTGCAGTTGCGGGTCTGCTTTCTGGACTCATCTACGGCTGGGGGAGACTCCCACCCTCCGGGTTGCTGTGACTGTGCCTTGGCTTGCAGGGTGGTGCGTATGGCCCCATTATTCACCAAATTCTGTTATGTTGTCATATTAATTATTAAATTTGTTTATTCGCCTTCCTAGAGGCCCTGCTCCTTCGTCGGCCGTCATTGGCCACCACGCCTCAGACGGACCTGCTGTTTTGGCTTTTACTGGAAATTGCACTGTCCTAAACCACACTTTTATGAACTGTTGCGGCTGATAAGAGCACGGCTCCACAGTTAAAGACTGCCTGGCTCAGAACCAAGGAAGTGGGTCATTTTTAAAAAGTATTGTCTCATGCACTGTGGCTCTCCATGCTACACCTTCACGGTGCGTGGAGTGATCACCACGGAGGGATGCCTAGTTTTTAGCAACCTTTAATCCCATTTACATTGTGTTCATATTGGTTGGTATTTGGCTTATTTTGTGGTTTTGTTGTTCTGTTTTGTTTTGTTGTTTTCAATTCTGACATGTTTTAATTATTTTTATTGTTGGTCAGGTGCTGTGGGCCTGAGGCGGCGACCCAATTCCTGGTGGCGGGGTTTTCTTCACAACCCGTTTTGTTGGTTTGCTGTGTCACGGGTGGCGAGTTTATTAATCCTTCCCCTTTTTCTTTGGTCGTCGTCGCCGTGGTAAGTCCCAGCCCTGTCCCTGGTTGCTCATGTCAAAAGTGTTTTATTTCTTATGTTAAATTGTTATTCTGTTTGTTTGTTTCATTGTGTTTTTGTTTGTATTTATTCCTGTTATATTAAAGTTCTTTCTTGTTAGTACAACACGTCTCATGCCCCGTGATTCAAACGAAACCTGTGCTGTTGCACTCACCATATTTTAGTATTTCCTGGCGGTGGAACTCCCCAGGTGGCGTTGTGGCAACCTTTCACTATCCCCGCTTTCCCACCACGCTACATTCTGGCGTTGTTGGCAGGGTATCACAGTTAAAGGGGCAGAGACGTGTTTTATTTTTTTTTTTTCTCCTGTTATTTTGTTGAACTATTTATTGATGGGCGTCTTCTCTGTGGTTTGAGTGTTGTGTGTGTATATAAAGCCAGAACAGCAGTGTTTAGTCTGATTTAATTCAACGTACCATTTTGTCAGGCTTTGGTGCCGTTTCACCTTGTCAGTATGGAGGAGGAGATTCAGCAGCTCAGGGAGCTTGTGTTACAGCTTAAGGCAGATAACGAACAACTTCGGCAGGCGCGTGCTGCATCTCCGTTGGACCCCGGTGGGGCTGTTTTCTTTCCCTCTGCTGCAGCTAGTCAGGCGCCGACTGCAAGCGTAGCCGCCGCTGTCACAGAGCGACTGGTTGTAGTTCCTAGAGACCGTAAGTGTCCCATTTTTCAATGGCAGGGCAGGCATAGGAATAGCTGAGTGGATAGAGGAGATACAGGCATGTGTGTGTGCTCGCCATCTTTTTGCTGTGGACCAGGCCCTTTTTATGTTTGATCATTTGGAGGGAGAGGCAAAGGGGGAGATTAAGTTTCGCCCTAGTGCGGAGAGGCGAGACCCAGTCCAGGTTCTTGCCATCTTAAAGGAGCTATATGGTTGTGCTCAGTCATATGTGACCTTACAGCAGGCTCTTTTCTCGGCGCCAACTCGAAGGAGAGACGTTTCAAGAGTTTTCCTTAGCTCTCATGGCTTCAATGGCACGGGTTAAGCAGTGTGCACCTGATGGGATGCCTAATTCAGATGTCCTCCTCAGGGATCAGTTCACTGAGCATGTTCTTGACAGCTCCCTTCGCCGGGAACTCAAGCAACTAGTCAGACGCCAGCCTACTGTCACCTTGTTGGAGCTTCGTGGTGAGGCAATTAGGTGGGAGAGGGAAGGTCTTCCAGGGGGTGATAGGGGGCGTAGCTCCTCCTTGCCATCAGTTTATGGTCTCCAATATGGAGTGCAGGGTCGCTTTCAACCCGCCCCTCATGTTACTCCACCGGGGCCAGGTTTGAGTGAGTTGATGGACCTTATGAAGTGTCAACAGGAGCAGCTTAACCAGCTCACCCGGACAGTAGCCTCTCTGCAGGCCCCTCGCTCCCAAGGTCAGACTTTTCGTGGTGGTCCTTTAATCTGTAGAAGGTGCCAGCAGCCTGGACATTTTGCTCGGGAGTGTGATGGTGAGCGGGCTTCGTTTCAACGCCTTGCTAATTCAGTAGCTGGGTCGAACCCACGCACCACCGTACCGTCCCATTCCTGCCGCTAATGGGAAAACTGAAGCCCACTGAGCTGCAGAGTCACAGCACAGTTGGGGAGTCTACAGGCTCACAGGAAGGTGTAACAGCTGACTTAATTGCTGCTTGTCCAAACATTAATGTCTTGAATGGTCTAGCAATTCCATATATACGCTACTTGGAGCTTGATGTGGAACTATGTGGCAAGGTGATGCCCCGTTGTGGGATTCTTGTCAAAACCCCCCCCGGTTTTGTGTCTTCTGTCCCTGGCATCTTGGGGATGAACGTGATACGCAAATGCTATCGAGAGCTCTTCGGCGCATTCGGGCCCTCTCTTTTTGATTCACCCTCGGTGCCGCAGGTGCCTGGTCCCGTTATTGCGGCCTTGCAGCAGTGCCATCAGTCTGCCGCCCAGGCTCCAGGGGGCCACACTGGCATTGTGAGAGTCCGAGGCAAGCGAGCGGTGCGCATACCTGGAGGGGTGATGAAACTGGTTGCTAGTACCTGTCCAGAACAGTTCACTAGACAAAGTGCTCTGTTTGAGCCCCCTGAGTCAGGTTTACCAGCTGGGTTGCCAGTTTCACCATGCCTTATAAAGGTTGTCTGGGGTACAGTGTACGTCCCAGTGGTCAATGTTGGGACCACCGAGGTTATCCTTTACCCACGGACTAGTCTGGGCGTCTTGAATGCCGCCCAGGTTGTCAGCCTGCCTGCAGGTGTAACTGAGGAGAGGTGAACCTTGGCAACTGTCTCCTCCCATACAGTTTCCCCCTCAGTGTCAGATAGGTTAGAGTCACTAGATCTGTCTGAATTGACTGAGCATGAGCAAGCCAGTGTAAACTCTCTAATACGCAAGTATCAATCCGTCTTTTCAACCCATGAAGGCGACTTGGGCTGCACCAACCTCCTCTCCCATGACATACCTCTGCTCGATGAGGTCCCTGTCCGGCAGACGTACCGGCATATCCCTCCCTCAGAGTACGAAGCAGTGAAGGTTCACATTAATCAGCTGCTGGAGTCCCGGGTCATTAGGGAGAGCAGTAGTCCATATGCATCACCCATAGTATTGGTAAGGAAAAAGGATGGGAACCTGCGCTTGTGCGTGGATTATCGCCTCCTTAACAGTAAGACCAGAAAGGATGCATTTCCTCTGCCTCGCATCGAGGAGAGCTTGGATGCACTCTCTGGGGCTTGCTGGTTTTCCACCCTCGATCTGGCCAGTGGTTACAAACAGGTCCCTATGGCAGAACAGGACCGACCCAAAACTGCATTCTGTACACCATTTGGCCTTTTCGAGTTCAATCGCATGCCTTTTGGCTTGTGTAATGCCCCAAGCACTTTCCAGCGTCTGATGCAGAGGATGTTTGGTAACGAGCAGGGTCAGTCCTTGCTACTTTATCTGGATATTATTGTCTTCTCCTCCTCTGTTGAACAACATCTGCAGAGGCTGGAAATAGTGCTTGGTCGGCTCCAAAAGGAAGGCCTAAAAGCAAAGCTCGAAAAGTGTGCATTCTTTCGACGGGAGGTTGGTTACTTGGGGCATGTCATCACAAGCCAGGGAGTCTCCACAGACCCCAAGAAAATCGAGGCTGTGGCTAATTGGCAGCGCCCCCGTCACATATCGGAACTGCGCTCCTTTTTGGGTTTCGCCAGCTACTACCGTCGCTTTGTAGAGGGTTTTGCAAAGCTGGCTGGCCCGCTGCATAAACTAGTGGCCGAGCTGGCAGTTACCAAGTCCAAGAAGGGGCCAGGCCAAACTTTGGGTGCTGCATGGACACCTCAGTGTGAGGCGAGCTTTGAGGCCTTGAAGTCAAAGTTGGTCTCGTCCCCAGTGCTAATATACGCCGACTTTTCGCGGCCTTTCATTTTAGAAATTGACGCCAGCTATAGTGGTCTTGGGGCTGTCCTCTCACAGCAGACTGACAATGGCGTGAAACCTGTGGCCTATGCAAGCAGAGGCCTTCGGCCCACCGAGCGCAACATGTCGAACTATAGTTCCATGAAGCTGGAATTCCTTGCACTCAAGTGGCCCATGACGGAGAAGTTCCGGGAGTATTTGTTGGGGCATAAGTGCCTTGTCTATACCGACAAAAACCCGTTGAGCTATCTCCAATCAGGTAAATTGGGGGCCACAGAGCAATGATGGGCCGCTCAGTTGGCCGACTTTGACTTTGCCATCAAGTATCATTCAGGTCGCAGCAACAGGAACGCTGATGCGCTACCACGGCAGTATGTTTCTGGCTCCCATTTAGTTGCTCATGTCTTGCCTGGCACTTCAGTCCCCCTAGGCTTTCAGCAAGGGCCACACCCAGATCCGGTGATGTCTGCAACTCAGTCCCTTGTCTCAGCTCTTCCATCCCACTCTACATCTGATCTTCATTCCTTGCAGCAGGATGATCCCTTTCTAAAAGATGTGTTTGTGTTTTGGCGACGGAAAGCGCCGCCTACCTTGGCTGAAAGGCAACAATTGTCCAAGCCAGTCATGGCGATTTTGCGCCAATGGGACCGCCTAGTGGAGAAAGATGGGGTTCTTCTCCGCCGAGTTTTCCGCTCCGACAGGGGAGAGGAGTCTCTCCAGTTAATCTTGCCTGCAGTTCTCAAGCAGGAGACCTTGAACCAGCTTCACCAAGAGCACGGCCACCAGGGCATCGAGTGGACTACAGAATTGGTCCGACAGCGCTGCTATTGGCCAGGAATGTCTTCAGACATAAAGAACTGGGTCCAAGAGTGTGAGCGCTGCCAGGTCGCTAAGGACTCGGGCCACGTGCCACATAGTTTTATGGGCCACCTGCTTGCCTCTCGACCCAATGAGATCGTGGCCATCGATTTCACGCTGTTGGAACCTTCCCGGAACGGGTTTGAAAATGTCCTGGTAATGACAGATGTGTTTAGTAAGTTTACCGTAGCTGTCCCTACACGGGATCAACGAGCCTCCACTGTGGCTCAGGTCTTGGTTCATGAGTGGTTTTATAAGTTTGGTGTTCCGGGCCGCCTTCATTTGGACCAAGGAAGGAACTTCGAGAGTTCTTTGATTCACCAGCTCTGCTCGTTGTACGGTGTCACAAAATCCCGTACTACCCCATACCACCCTGCGGGTAATGGTCAATGCGAGCGGTTTAATAGAACTCTTCATAACCTCCTTCGTACCCTGCCAGTATCACAGAAACGGGATTGGGCCTACTGTCTGTCCCAGGTGCCGTTTTGTTACAACACCACACGTCATCAGGGCACTGGTGAGTCGCCCTTCTTTCTAATGTTTGGACAGGAACCTCGGCTTCCTGTGGACTTCCTCCTGGGTCGAGTTCAGGATCCAGTACCTGGCGAGGTGCAGGACTGGGTGGTGGAACATCAAGCTCGACTCAGAGTTGCTTTTGAGGGTGCTCGTGAACGGTTGTTGGCTGCTGCTAACAAAAGGAAAGAGCGGCATGATCAGCGGGTCCGAGATCTACCTTTCACAGTAGGCAAATTAGTGTACCTGAGGGACCACGGTGTTAGAGGTCTTTGGAATTCCGTGGTCTACCAAGTTGTGAAGCCCCCCTGCGGTGATGGAGCAGTTTACACGGTTGCCCCTGTGAACGACCTGCAGAAGGTCAGAAAGGTTCATCGGGACATGTTAAAGGCCGTGGTCCAGCAGGAGGCTACCAATCCCCCATCTAAGATGCCCTCTCCGCCGTCTTCGGTGGCACGGGATGATGATTCCTCTAGTGCCGGAGACTTATGGGTCTTGGTTCCTGAAACCCTTTTCCCACAGTCTGCAGTGGTTCCAAGTACCATGCGTCTTGACAGCCCTCCTGTCATGATCCCATTGCAGACCAGGCCCATTCTGGCAACACCTCCTGCTTCTAGAGGTTCCTCACCGCCAGCTCCTTCATGGTCCCCAACTGAACAACCAAGTCCCAGGCAGCTGGCTCTGCGTAGATCTGCTCATTCCACGGCAGCCCACCATCCGAATGTCCATCGTCTTCCTCGGCCCGCAGATCACCAGGACCATGCTGCCAATAGACCTCCAGGCCCAGTGTCTAACTCCCAGTTGGCCATTTTTAGACCTTGGTGTTAGTCAGACCTTTCTGTCCATCGTCGGGCCGACGATGCAAAAGGGGGGGATAGATGTAGCCAGATGCGTGCTCCCTCCCTGCCGCTGTGGGGCGCCCTACCTGTTATAATGGCGCACCAGTCATTAGGCGACGTCAGGCGTCCCGTATTTAAGGAGGCTGCCGTGTTTGGCTCGCCCTCCTTCCGTTTCCGCTCCTCTCCGGTGGGTCTTGGATCGCGTGGAAGAGCTACTTCTGTAGCCGCGGCGGAGTTTGGCGTGGTTGTGCAACAGCCAGCGCCTCCCCTAAATATCCCCCCTCATACGCAGCGTGACTGACTGCTGGCGTGGGATCGCTCCGCCGGGGGACCTTCGGGGTGCAGTTGCGGGTCTGCTTTCTGGACTCATCTACGGCTGGGGGAGACTCCCACCCTCCGGGTTGCTGTGACTGTGCCTTGGCTTGCAGAGTGAGGCCCTGCTCCTTCGTCGGCCGTCATTGGCCACCACGCCTCAGACGGACCTGCTGTTTTGGCTTTTACTGGAAATTGCACTGTCCTAAACAACACTCTTATGAACTGTTGCGGCTGATAAGAGCACGGCTCCACAGTTAAAGACTGCCTGGCTCAGGACCAAGGAAGTGGGTCATTTTTAAAAAGTATTGTCTCATGCACTGTGGCTCTCCATGCTACACCTTCACGGCGCGTGGAGTGATCACCACGGAGGGACGCCTAGTTTTTAGCAACCTTTAATCCCATTTACATTGTGTTCATATTGGTTGGTATTTGGCTTATTTTGTTGTTTTGTTTTGTTGTTTTCAATTCTGACATGTTTTAATTATTCTTTTATTGTTGGTCAGGTGCTGTGGGCCTGAGGCGGCGACCCAATTCCTGGTGGCGGGGTTTTCTTCACAACCCGTTTTGTTGGTTTGCTGTGTCACGGGTGGCGAGTTTATTAATCATTCCCCTTTTTCTTTGGTTGTCGTCGCCGTGGTAAGTCCCAGCCCTGTCCCTGGTTGCTCATGTCAAAAGTGTTTTATTTCTTATGTTAAATTGTTTAATTTTTTTTCATTGTGTTTTTGTTTGTATTTATTCCTGTTCTATTAAAGGGGACATAGCATGCAAATTCCACTTTGTTAGTGCTTCTACAGGTTAATGTGGGTATCTGGCATGTCTACCAACCCAAAAACTCTGGGGAAAAAACACTCGCGCGTTTTGTTATAGTTCCTCTAAGTCAGAAACGTCATGCTTGAGCGACTCGATTGAGCTTCCTGGGTTTTGTGTCGTAACAAGGTACTGGAAGTCTCCCTACATGGTCTTGGCCCACCCCCCGTCCCCCCACACTCGTTACGCCGGGTTTACACCGGAGGCTGAGAGCGCAGCGCAGCGCCGTTCCCAAGCACGCAGCCGGGCTGTTCACACGGGACGAGCATTTCTCCGCTGGTCAGCCCGTGATTCACTCACATGTGGCATTTGTCTGGATCGTTGGGACTGGGAGGCTGCAGCAGCTGCTCGGGAGCGACCGCTCGCTCTCCCGTGCGTGAGCTGGAATTTGTGTCAGCGCCACACAGCGCACAGCAGTGTGGAAGACTTCCGCAGTGTTCAGCACTACTGTAACCCCCGAACCCCGACATTCAACGGGTACAACAACAAGCGGAGAAAGCAGAATCGCGGGCTGACCTTATATATACAGTCTATGGGGCTGACCAGCGGAGAAATGCTCGTCCCGTGTGAACAGCCAGGCGGCTGTGTGCTTGGGAACGGCGCTGCGCTGCCTCGCAGCGGTCTTCCACACTGCCAGCAGTGTGGAAGACTTCCGCAGTGTTCAGCTCTACTGTATGCCGGGTTACAGTAGTTCCGCCGGGTTCGGGGGTAAATGATGGTCTTCATAGCCCCCCCCACGCCTCTCTTTCTCTCTCTGTCTGTCTGCTTGTGTGCTTGTAGTGGGGGGCAGAGGGGGACATTTAATTATGTGATTGGGAAAATTAAAACTCAAAAAAATGCATATTTGATAATTTATATCATATAAAATATGTAATTTATATCGTTTAAAATCATGGGGGGAGAGGGGGGAGGGGGGAGCTGCCTCATTAGCATTTAAAGGAACAGGCACTCAAAACAGGTCACTCTGTGGAGGGCTGTTTTATACAGGGTAAAAAGGGTGCTGTTTTAAATGATCCTTGTGGTATTTTGACCAAAGTATGTTACAGACATTTCATTAAGACCCCAAGGAACCATATCAACTTGTGGTCAAATGGGCATGCTATGTCCCCTTTAAAGTTCTTTCTTGTTAGTACAACACGTCTCCTGCCCCGTGATTCAAACGAAACCTGTGCTGTTGCACTCACGGTATTTTAGTATTTCCTGGCGGTGGAACTCCCCAGGTGGCGTTGTGGCAACCTTTCACTATCCCCGCTTTCCCACCACGCTACATTCGATATAAAAACTCTTTCAGCATTATATTTGTGGTTTATAATGTGTATCAGCTGATTGTATCACACCTAAGTGTAATTGCAGCTCCACAGGCAGCTGCAAACAGAATCTCATGCAGGCTCACAGAAACTTGAAGGAGCAAGAAGAAAGGGGGATATGCCACGCCCCTAAAACCTTTTCTTTCTCTCAGTCTAGTTTTAGACAGCAACGACTGCACATCTCTCCGTATCACCGGTGAACCACGCCCTAGTCACTGACACGCAATGACCCACAGTGTAATCTCTCCAAACTTATAACACAATTTCTTCAGATTCACATAAAAAGGCGATAGACTTCACTAAATACAGATATGAAAAGGACACAATTGCTCTGCCGACCAACCTTTGATTATAAAGCTGCATCAGCGTGCACACTGACTTTTTCCCATGGCACAGACACAGTTCAGATGCAGTCAGGCCTTTATCTCATTCGGCCGTTCCTCGGCTTCCAGGCTTGAAGCAGCTGCAGCTTCCCGTCTTATTGTCGTGTGCCACCCTTGGCTTGGCCCTTTGCGCTGCCCTCTGGGCATAAACCCTTTGGTCTACTCAACTCTAAATACAAATTTTATTAGGTCGGATTTACTTCACAAGACTCCGGAGTCAAATTTGCTAACGGAGTTCAATTCATTTTTTAAATTTATTTTATATTTATTTATTTGGGGCCTCTTGCCCCGTTTTGGGGACTAGTTTGTGTGAGGGCCCCCCCCCCTGCAAGCCTCTCTCCGTTATCAATCAATTCATTATCGCATTGCACAAAGGTTTAAGGTTCTTTTCTTGAGAGTGTTAGACACTACTTACTGCTCTTGGGTCTGGATGAGACTGTAAATTTAATTATGGTAAGAATTTTCTTACCTTTATGCAGCAGCTTTACAGCGTCGACCCAGCCCAAGATGCAGTCTGCAGGCGTCCCTCTACCACGACTGGACCTGCTCGCCACATGTTGGAGAAGATTTCTCGTGAAGAAAACACAGAGACTGAATCGCAGTGCAAGAGAGTCCATTTATTACAAAATCTGTATCAGTATTTATAAACCTCAATAAACAGCTTTGTTTCCAGTGCTGACATATGTGCTTGCATGTCTCCTTTCCTAGAAGTCCTCACTCTAAGTATATGTGGAGTGCTCTCTCGTCCTCACATTGTGTGTGTGTGTGTGTGTGTGTGTGTGTGTGTGTGTGTGTGTGTGTTTCCTTTCCATGGAAGTCCTTACTGGAAGAGTGCCTACTTAGACAGGTTCTTTGGGCTGAATAACGATACAAGTGGGAATTGGCTTTCTCATATTTCAGCCAAGTTCGTTCAAAACGAGTTGTACAACATCATCGTCTGATTAGACAGCACTTGACCATTCCTCTCAGTGTTGGCTGTGATCGAGCGTCATAGGAAAGCCATCAGTGTGCGTCAGGTCTGTGGAACCTGGGACACACACACCTCTCCCCTGCAGGTTTCTCCGTCCTGCTCCCACCTGAGCCGTCATGGATCTAATGGAGGAGGGAAACGTGAGCTGTGGAGTTAAAAACTGTAGCACGCCAGGCTTCCAGGGAAACTGCTCCAACCAAGACTGTCAGGAGGAGGAAACAATGTCTGGATCGATCTTGTTAGGTGGGTACAAAACAATGGTGATGATACTGTAGACGATTTTAAAATGATACAGCCAGCTACTGTCATTATTATTATTATTAGTTATAAAAAATATTTAAAAAACAACTTCAACCTTTATCTGAAGGACAGAAAATTTAAACAATTTCCTCTTATAACTAATTAAACAATTTATTAAATTATTACAAAGAAAAACTGGGAGTTGAGATGATTCTACAGTAAATAAAAAGCAGCTGCTTAGCTTAGCATAAAGACAGGTTTGTCCTCTTAGCCTGATTCTGTCAATAATCAAGAAACAGATCCTCCTCCCAGCACCTTTAAATATCACCAATTAAAAAGTTATATATTGTTATATAAACACATGCACACAAGCATTTGCATAGATTTAAAGTCACACCACATATTAAACTGCCCAGTTGCTCCCGTCTGTTTCCAGTGAACATGATGAATTACCTCTGCAATATTTCAACTGAAACTGTAAAAACAATCTGGAAAATGAATAAAAGTTCTGGAGGAAAAGTGAGAGTTATAAAATCAATAGTAAATATATATATATCTGTGTGTGTGTGTTTTCCAGATTTAGATATGCAGTACATATTATTTAAATTAATTAGCAGAACTTGGCCAGAAAGCTTCAGCAGAATGATGCAAATCAATTTTCTAAGGAAGTTAAAGTTATAAATAACAGTAAAATATTCCTCCCGTCTGATATTGATATGATCACTGGGGCTGAAAATGTTGCTGAGCTATGGAGAAAACATTTAGAGGATATTTTTACCTGATTCCATGTTGTTTCTTATATTTTTATACTAGTCTTTCATAGTAGTTTAGGAAAAAAACTGAAAAAACATCTTCTTGTGCCAGTAATCATGAGAACTAATTATTTCTAGGAACGTTTTTTACCATTTTCCATTGTGGACTGAACATGTGTAAATTTGTGATTCTAATGAAAATCAATCATCAATATTTCATTTTCTAGTGTGTGTGACTGTGATTGTGGTTCCACTGATAATCTTCGGCCTTCTTGGAAACACACTGACCCTTCTGGTGGTTTGGCTTCGCCCACACATGAGAAGCTCCACCTACCTCTACCTCAGCAGCATGGCTGTTAGTGACCTGCTGATCCTCCTGCTGCTGGCTCTGGATCTATTGCAGGTGCCCTCACATATATCCTATAATACTTATATACTTATACACCTTTTTGTTGAAGTTCACTGTGATTTGACCAGATACTCATGGTTTGGCTGAACGTTCACTAAACGGATTGTGTCTCTTCCAGAGCTGGACAGACTGGAAGTTAGGAGTCTTCGCCTGTAAGCTGACCATGTTCCTCTCGGAGGCTGCACCTTGTGCACCATCCTCCACATCACCTTTCTCTCCCTGGAGAGGTACCTGGTTGTCTGCTGGCCAATCACCGCTATGACGCTGGTGACACGTTGCAGAACCAGGGCTCTGATTGGCTGCCTCTGGCTGGGAGCGGCTGTCAGTGCAGCACCATTTTTGGTCATGATGGAAGTGGAGAAAGTGGATCATATGGGAAGAGAGGTTGAAAAGGAAGTGTGCAGAGTATCAGAATCCTCATTCTCCTCTGGCCTCGTGTTGGCCATGATATTTCTCTACAACCTGTATGTCCTGGTTCCCCTGTGCATCCTGGGACTGGTCTACATCCTGATTGGACGGACTCTGAGGCTCCGTCCACAAAGCAGCCGTAAAGACAAGAGTCACCGACACGCAGTCAAGATGCTGGGTGAGAAACACAATCCAACACACACACCCTTAGGTTCTGAATTTAGCTTTTACTAAATACAACTGACAAAGGCTGACGAACAGATTTAATACTTTGTCTTCATCTCGGCTTGCACATCTGGAGCCAGAGTCGGAGCTGTATCATCCAATAGATAATCAAAACTCACCAGTTTTATAAGAACCAAATAAAATGATATAAACCATCATTGAGAATATATTTGACGTGTATTTTGACTTTTTAGTTTGGTCCATGTCCCGCCTGTTACCATCAGAGAGGCAGGAAAGGTGTAGGACCTGCAGCCAGCCACCAGGGGGCAATCGAGATGCTTTGGCTTCACTTTTGGGGAGCAGTCATGTCGTCCATCTTTATTTCCAGCTGTGTGTCAATTTAGGGGCTGCATCACAGCGACACGAGTAGAAAGGCTCCTACAGATGCTTCCTTTCATACCAGAGAAAGCTCTGATGAGTGAATCCTTCCAGGTCCAACATGTCCCAGGACTCATTGCACTTTGGTGACGAACCGTATCAACTCAACTAACGGCTCACATGTTAAAAAACCAAGGGGCATTAAGCTTTCTGTCGTGTCCAACTTAAGGACAGGACAAGCTTCTCCTCTGTGGACCAGACGGTCTCATTTTGTTTCAGCCTTCACAGTCTACCTGACCGAGGAAGGAGGTGGGTTGAGTAGAAGGTGTCCTCTGAAGGTTGCAGCCCCTGAACTGAGACACAGCTCTCTTGTTTAACAGTGTGAGACATGTATTCTATCACCTGCAGATATTGATGATTCTCATGTCCACTTCCTGTGTCCTTCTCCTCATGTCCATCAGGAGTGATCTTCTTGGCCTTCGTCCTGTGCTGGCTGCCCTACATCGTCGGTCTGACCATGAGCTATGTTTCTCAGAGCACTCCTCCTGAAAGCACAGGCAACATGGCCTCTGTTACCGAACCTGTTAGCCTCTCAGACTGGGACCTGAAGACACGAGCTCACACAGACAGAGATGATGCACTCTGTGAAAACACAAACAACGAGATCGACACACACACTGATACAGACGCACACTTGGTGGACTCACAACCTGAAACGCTCACTGACCCGGGCGCAGGTTCTGACGATACGAGCGCACATAATGTTGTATCACACAACGTCAGAGCTGGAGAGAGCACACACAACCTGGCTCCTCGCACTGAAACAGACACACTCTCGGAGATACACAATACTACACATAACAAGCCAAACACAACCCTTTGCATAAAGTCACAGAAGGACACACTCAGTCTCACAACACCGACAGCAGGCACACACACATATGTTGTGACGCCCACTAACAGTACACACAATAACACACTGACTGACCCCCAGTTGATTTTTATCCTGGTTGCCTCGGTCCTCTCCCGCCTCAGTGCTGCCATCAACCCTCTGCTGTACAACCTGATGTCCGCCAGGTACAGACACGCTGTGCGTAGCCTCGTGCACACGCACTGTCTCACACCGTCTCACCGACTGAGCACAACGCTCTCATCAGGACACTCCACAACCACTTTGTAAACATATAGGCACACGTAACAACAGCAGAAACACAAGGTAGCTGTGATGATCACTGGTGGTTCTGCAACGACCATATTAACAAACTGAATTCAGCTGCTTTCAGACCTGCACTGAACTAAGATATCATGAGCTTTGACTGTAGGAGCAGCTAACACTCTAACACACAGCTAACCCTGCTAACACAGCTAATACACAGCTGAAACACAGCTAACCCTGCTAACACAGCTAATACACAGCCAACCTTGCTAACACAAAGCTAACCCTGTTAACACAGCTAATACACAGCTAACCCTCAGCTAACCTACAGCCAACACACAGCTAACCCTGGTAGGACACTGCTTACACACAGCTAACCCTGCTAACACACAGCTAATACACAGCTAACCCTGCTAACACACAGCTAACCCTGCTAACTGAGGTAGCAGCAGTTATTTACAGATTTTCTGTCACAGTAACATTCAGACACTTCTGCAATCTACCCGGGGTGGGCGGGGCCCTACCTAGCCTCCGATCAGTTAGTTTAAGGCAAGTCCAGTGATGATTGGTTGGAGTTTTGGGAACGATTTCTTGTTCTCTCTTTTTCGTTGTCCCTTTTCACTCTTATCTTTTGGTTTATAGTCTTTTATTCCAAGTTCCATATCCTCTAGGGTTAAGCCGAATACTCGGATGAAACGAGTATCCGGTACAGATACTGAACTTTAACGAGCACGAAAACCAATCCGAGTAAAATGTGTCAATAACCGTACTCGTGATGAATGAAAAAGTTCACTGCTGCTGCGCACACAACACGATCTTGTCGTTGTCACAGCCGCTCTGTCCACAGGGATACTAACGTGTAGCATCGTTATCTATGATCATGTGTTCTCAGCGTCCACTGGCCGAGTCAGCGTGCACCAAGCCCGGCCAGACGCACACGGAGCAAGCGCTCCTCTCTCTCTAACTCACACACACACACACCACATAATTAACATTGTGTTTTACCTTGTGTAGATATTAAAAATACAGCACCCCCCTCCCCCCAAAATAACTAAGGCAGGTAGTAAAAAAGCCCTGTGATGAGTCATACACACAAACATCACACCGTTTAAATGTAATTATTGAAAGAGTTGATTATGAAAACTCATTGAGTTGAGTATGTTTATGAAAACCTGCATTTTACTTAATACTACATGTGTTGTGTTTATGTTTATTCACTGAAGTTTATTAAAAACGTGTTCTGAATAGTTATCTTACTCTTGTGATCAAAAACATTCATCTGAAGCTCAATTCTGAGGCTGTTCTGTAAAGCGTTTTCGAATAAACAATAAAAATACAAACTTCCGGTTTAAACCCCTCCCACTTGCAGGTTGGGATATGGATAATTTTCCATTTTCTTCTATGTCTCTTTTCTTTGATGGATATTCTGTGTTTAGGACAATTATTGGTGGAGCCATATTGTTGCTGTGCTCTTGGGACAGTGTTGGATCATAGCTTTAGTTTTAATTTGAGCAACTCTTCATTTAGTTTACGAACTCAGTTTACTGTGGGATTTCACAATGCACTGATAAATGTATTGAAATGTTTTTATGATGTGTTTTTATTAGACTAACTAAAATTTGTATCCGTTTTTTCCTTAGTCGCGAAAACAGGGTTTATGCAACAGAGTTGAACAATCAAACACAGGATGATACCAAGCAAGGACAATACTATGTCTTATTTGGCTTTACAGCGTCGACCCAGCCCAAGATGCAGTCTGCAGGCGTCCCTCTACCACGACTGGACCTGCTCGCCACATGTTGGAGAAGATTTCTCATGAAGAAAACACAGACTGAATCGCAGTGCAAGAGAGTCCGTTTATTTCAAAATCTATCAGTATTTATAAACCTCAATAAACAGTTTTGTTGCCAGTGCTGACGTATGCACTTGCACGTGTAGCGTGGTGGGAAAGCGGGGATAGTGAAAGGTTGCCACAACGCCACCTGGGGAGTTCCACCTCCAGGAAATACTAAAATATGGTGAGTGCAACAGCACAGGTTTCGTTTGAATCACGGGGCAGGAGACGTGTTGTACTAACAAGAAAGAACTTTAATATAATAGGAATAAATAACAAAAACACAATGAAACAAAACAGAATAACAGTTTAACATAAGAAATAAAACACTTTTGACATGAGCAACCAGGGACAGGGCTGGGACTTACCACGGCGACAACGACCAAAGAAAAAGGGGAAGGATTAATAAACTCGCCACCCGTGACACAGCAAACCAACAAAACGGGTTGTGAAGAAAACCCCGCCACCAGGAATTGGGTCGCCGCCTCAGGCCCACAGCACCTGACCAACAATAAAAATAATTAAAACATGTCAGAATTGAAAACAACAAAACAAAACAGAACAACAAAACCACAAAATAAGCCAAATACCAACCAATATGAACACAATGTAAATGGGATTAAAGGTTGCTAAAAACTAGGCGTCCCTCCGTGGTGATCACTCCACGCACCGTGAAGGTGTAGCGTGGAGAGCCACAGTGCATGAGACAATACTTTTTAAAAACGACACACTTCCTTGGTCCTGAGCCAGGCAGTCTTTAACTGTGGAGCCGTGCTCTTATCAGCCGCAACAGTTCATAAGAGTGTTGTTTAGGACAGTGCAATTTCCAGTAAAAGCCAAAACAGCAGGTCCGTCTGAGGCGTGGTGGCCAATGACGGCCGACGAAGGAGCAGGGCCTCTAGGAAGGCAAATAAACAAATTTAATAATTAATATGACAACATAACAGAATTTGGTGAATAATGGGGCCATACGCACCACCCTGCAAGCCAAGGCACAGTCACAGCAACCCGGAGGGTGGGAGTCTCCCCCAGCCGTAGATGAGTCCAGCTGTAGCATGACATAAACAGTCAGCTGGGGTAAGATAAGCAAAAGACGGCAGACAACGTTACTTACAAAGCAAACCCGCAACTGCACCCCGAAGGTCCCCCGGCGGAGCGATCCCACGCCAGCAGTCAGTCACGCTGCGCATGAGGGGGGATATTTAGGGAAGGTGCTGGCTGTTGCACAAACACGCCAAACTCCGCCGCGGCTACAGAAGTAGCTCTTCCACGCAATCCAAGACCCACCGGAGAGGAGCGGAAACGGAAGGAGGGCGAGTCAAACACGGCCGCCTCCTTAAATACGGGACGCCTGACGTCGCCTAACGACTGGCGCGCCATTGCAACAGGTAGAGCGCCCTGCAGCGGCAGGGAGGGAGCACGCATCTGGCTACACATGTCTCCTTTTCTTGAAGGAGTGCTCTCTCATCTTCACATTATGTGTGTGCGTGTGTGTGTGTGTGTGTGTGTTTCCTTTCCATGGAAGTCCTTACTTCGATTGCATAAACACTAAAATCAAAAGTATTACACAATTATCAAAACCTTACACTCAAGGAGCAAAACAACGGCCCAGATCTCCACCACTATAAGCACAATGTCAGCTTCACACTTTTTGCAAAACAATACACACAGTGATTTGCAAATAACTAAACACACTTGTATACATTAGACACAGAAGTATATCATGATGTCACTTCCTTGCAATTCCAAAGCACTGACTGTCAAATGACCCCCCTATGAGCCAATTGGTTCAACACAGCCATCAGGTGCACAAACACATGATTGCTTAATTGTAGACACACCAATCAGGTTTAAACACTATACAAATGCAGCAGGTGAGTTCACCTGTCTTCAACCAAAATGGAAGGAGTCAGAAGAAGAAGAAGAGTGAGGGTGAGAGGGGGAATCCACAGAGAAGGAGGAAGAGGAAGAGGCGGAGGCCGTGCCAGAGGTAGAGGCCGAGGTGGAGTTAGAGGAAGAGGAAGAGGAAGAGGAAGACCTGAAGCAGGAGGAGAAAGTGCTCAAAGAAGAAGAGGACCAAATTTATCAAATGAAATTCACGCAACACTAGTTGACCATGTCGTGAACCACGGACTGAGGCTGAGGGAGGCGGGACTAAGAGTTCAGATCTAAGCAGATATACAGTGAAATCTGTCATTGTGACCTGAACTGGATACAGAATCTTCTGTTTGTTGACATGTTGACTGATTTGGGTATATGGAGAGAAATAAATTATATTTTCATCAGTCTGCAGCATTGGTCTTGTGTAGTGTTTGGTGAATTTATTGTATATTCGCACTTTCTCTGTGTACGTCACTTACAGTACTCTAACCACTGAGAAGTAGAATTGCTAAAAGTGTTTTAGGTTAGCAGCAGCAGTGTGTAACTGGTTCAAACAGAATTAGATCATATGAAATGTGTGTGTTTCATATGGCAACAAAATATGTTTTTTATAAATTAGTGTATAGTTTTTAAAGAGTGTTTCATTTTGCAAAGGATCTGAGGTGTTCTGCTGATTGGGTGTAGTGTTTTGAAAAACCGGGCCCTGTTTTCAAAATCGTGCTAAAGCAATCGAGAAAAACTGTAAGTGTATGTGGAGTGCTCTCTCGTCCTCACATTGTGGAGGGTGTGTGTCTGTTTGAGTGTGTGTGTGTGTGTGTGTGTGTGTGTGTGTGTGTGTGTGTGTGTGTGTGTGTGTGTGTGTGTGTGTGTGTGTTTCCTTTCCATGGAAGTCCTTACTGGAAGAGTGCCTACTTAGACATGTTCTTTGGGCTCGATAACTATACAAGTGGGAATTGGCTTTCTCATATTTCAGCCAAGTTCGTTCAAAACGAGTTGTACAACATCATCATCTGATTAGACAGCACTTGACCATTCCTCTCAGTGTTGGCTGTGATCGAGCGCCATAGGAAAGCCATCAGTGTGCGTCCTGTTGGAACCTGGGACACACACCTCTCCCCTGCAGGTTTCTCCGTCCTGCTCCCACCTGAGCCGTCATGGATCTAATGGAGGAGGGAAACGTGAGCTGTGGAGTTAAAAACTGTAGCACGCCAGGCTTCCAGGGAAACTGCTCCAACCAAGACTGTCAGGAGGAGGAAACAATGTCTGGATCAATGAAGTTAGGTGGGTACAAAACAATGGTGATGATACTGTAGACGATTTTAAAATGATACAGCCAGCTACTGTCATTATTATTATTATTATTAGTTATAAAAATATAAAAAAACAACTTCAACCTTTATCTGAAGGACAGAAAATTCTAACATTTTCCTCTGAGAACTAATTAAACAATTTATTAAATTATTACAAAGAAAACTGGAGAGTGAGATGATTCTACAGTAAATACAAAGCAGCTGCTTAGCTTAGCATAAAGACAGGTTTATCCTCTTAGCCTGATTCTGTCAATAATCAATAAACAGATCCTCCTCCCAGCACCTTAAATATCACCAATTAAAACGTTATATATTGTTATATAAACACATGCACACAAGCATTTGAATAGATTTAAAATCACACCACATATTAAACTGCCCAGTTGCTCCCGTCTGTTTCCAGTGAACATGATGAATTACCTCTGCAATATTTCAACTGAAACTGTAAAAACAATCTGGAAAATAAATAAAAGTTCTGGAGGAAAAGTGAGAGTTATAAAATGAAAAGTAAATATGTGTGTGTGTGTGTGTGTTCCAGATTTAGATATGCAGTACATATTATTAAAATTAATTAGCAGAACTTGGCCAGAAAGCTTCAGCAGAATGATGCAAATCAATTTTCTAAGGAAGTTAAAGTTATAAATAACAGTAAAATATTCCTCCCGTCTGATATTGATATGATCACTGGGGCTGAAAATGTTGCTGAGCTATGGAGAAAACATTTAGAGGATATTTCTACCTGACTCCATGTTGTTTCTTATATTTTTATACTAGTCTTTCATAGTAGTTTAGGAAAAAACTGAAAAAACATCTTCTTGTGCCAGTAATCATGAGAACAAATTATTTCTGTGAACGTTTTTTACCATTTTCCATTGTGGACTGAACATGTGTAAATTTGTGATTCTAATGAAAATCAATCATCAATATTTAATTTTGTAGTGTGTTTGACTGTGATTGTGGTTCCACTGATAATCTTCGGCGTTCTTGGAAACACACTGACCCTTCTGGTGGTTTGGCTTCGCCCACACATGAGAAGCTCCGCCCACCTCTACCTGAGCAGCATGGCTGTTAGTGACCTGCTGATCCTCCTGCTGCTGGCTCTGCAACTATTTGAGGTGCCCTCACATATATCCTATAATACTTATATACTTATACACCTTTTTGTTGCAGTTCACTGTGATTTGACCAGATACTCATGGTTTGGCTGAACGTGCAGTAACGGATTGTGTCTCTTCCAGGTCTGGACACAGAAGTTAGGAGTCTTCGGCTATAAGGTGACCAGGTTCCTCTCAGAGGGCTGCACCTTCTGCACCATCCTCCACATCACCTTTCTCTCCCTGGAGAGGTACCTGCTTGTCTGCTGGCCAATCACCTCCAAGACACTGGTGACACGTTGCAGAACCTGGGCTCTGATTGGCTGCCTCTGGGTGGGAGCGGCTGTCAGTGCAGCACCATTTTTGGTCATGATGAACTCATTCTCCTCAGGCCTCTGGTTGGCCACGTTGATTATCTCAAACCTGTATGTCTTGGTACCCCTGTGCATCCTGGGACTGGTCTACATCCTGATTGGACGGACTCTGAGGCTCCGTCCACAAAGAAGCCGTAAAGACAAGAGTCACCGACACGCAGTCAAGATGCTGGGTGAGAAACACAATCCAACACACACACCCTTAGGTTCTGAATTTAGCTTTTCTAAATACAACTGACAAAGGCTGACGAACAGATTTAATACTTTGTCTTCATCTCGGCTTGCACATCTGGAGCCAGAGTCGGAGCTGTATCATCCAATAGATAATCAAAACTAAATTTACCAGAAAAAGAACTCACCAGTTTTATAAGAACCACATAAAATGACAGAAACCATCATTGAGAATATATTTGACGTGTATTTTGACTTTTTAGTTTGGTCCATGTCCCGCCTGTTACCATCAGAGAGGCAGGAAAGGTGTAGGACCTGCAGCCAGCCACCAGGGGGCAATCGAGATGCTTTGGCTTCACTTTTGGGGAGCAGTCATGTCGTCCATCTTTATTTCCAGCTGTGTGTCAATTTAGGGGCTGCATCACAGCGACACGAGTAGAAAGGCTCCTACAGATGCTTCCTTTCATACCAGAGAAAGCTCTGATGAGTGAATCCTTCCAGGTCCAACATGTCCCAGGACTCATTGCACTTTGGTGACGAACCGTATCAACTCAACTAACGGCTCACATGTTAAAAAACCAAGGGGCATTAAGCTTTCTGTCGTGTCCAACTTAAGGACAGGACAAGCTTCTCCTCTGTGGACCAGACGGTCTCATTTAGTTTCAGCCTTCACAGTCTACCTGACCGAGGAAGGAGGTGGGTTGAGTAGATCGTGTCCTCTGAAGGTTGCAGCCCCTGAACTGAGACACAGCTCTCTTGTTTAACAGTGTGAGACATGTATTCTATCACCTGCAGATATTGATGATTCTCATGTCCACTTCCTGTGTCCTTCTCCTCATGTCCATCAGGAGTGATCTTCTTGGCCTTCGTCCTGTGCTGGCTGCCCTACATCGTCTGTCTGATCATGATCCATGTTTCTCAGAGCACTCTTGCTGAAAGTCTACAAATATTTTACCTGGTCTCCTGGATCCTCTCCCGCCTCAGTGCTGCCATCAACCCTCTGGTGTACAACCTGATGTCCGCCAGGTACAGACACGCTGTGCGTAGCCTCGTGCACACGCACTGTCTCACACCGTCTCACCGACTGAGCACAACGCTCTCATCAGGACACTCCACAACCACTTTGTAAACATATAGGCACACGTAACAACAGCAGAAACACAAGGTAGCTGTGATGATCACTGGTGGTTCTGCAACGACCATATTAACAAACTGAATTCAGCTGCTTTCAGACCTGCACTGAACTAAGATATCATGAGCTTTGACTGTAGGAGCAGCTAACACTCTGCTAACACACAGCTAACCCTGCTAACACAGCCAACACACTGCTAACACACAGCTAACCCTGCTAACACAGCTAATACACAGCCAACCTTGCTAACACACAGCTAACACAAAGCTAACCCTGCTAACACAGCTAATACACAGCCAACACACTGCTAACACACAGCTAACACACAGCTAAGACTGCTAACACAGTTAACACACTGCTAACACAGCTAGCAGCAGGTATTTACAGATTTTCTCTGACAGTAACATTCAGACGTTTCCGCAATCTACTTGGGGTGAGCGAAGACCCGCCCCCACCTAGCCTCCGATTAGTTAGTTTAAGGCAAGTCCAGTGATGATTGGTCGGAGTTTGGGGAATGAAAATAAAATAAGCCAATCAGAGGTTGGGTAGGGGCGGGTCTTGTCTTACCAGGGGTGTGAAAAAATAAAATACTTCCGCAAAGATGAAACCAAACAATCGACCTAAAACCTAAAAACCTTCAATCTTTTAACCAATTAAACATGTTGATAATATTTTAGAATAAAAATAATACATTTAAATAATAATTTCTTTCCTCTCAGTTTGTGTTTTTTCATGTTAAACTTTGTTTATAACTCCTGGTGATGTATTTACAGAGTCATGTTAGTTTATGTGTGAACTTTATATTGTTTTTAAATAAAGATTATTTAAAGAAAACTGTGTGTGGTCGATGTGGTGTCAGAATAATATAATATCTCTATATATTAGAGACAAAGTTTCCTATTTTTGTATTTTTTATATTTTAACTTGCACACTTACACCACATTGAATTCCTTGTATGTTTAAACCTGTTTGGAAACAAAACCTGATGCAAATGACATGTTAACTCCTGTTGTGGACAACTGACACAGAAAGAGGAAGGTAGAAGGGTGAGAGGGTTCAGGACAAACGTCCCCTCATCCCTCTTTTCTTTGTCGACTCATTTGTCTGCTGGTTCAGACGTTTGTCTTCGTCCTTCACCTTCACTCTCTCCAGCTGCTCCACTTTTCTCCTCCACTTCCTCGCAACACTCTCCAGCTCGTTCTCCGTCTCACTCAGCTTGTCCAGGTATGATTCTGTGGAAGCTCGTCTCTTCTTTGTTTCTGTCTTAATCAACTCGTCCTTGTGTCTCACGTCCTCCTCCAGCTTCATCTGGTCACTTTTCAGTTGGTGAACTTGCTCCTTCAGAGACGTGTGTCCTCTGTTGACGGCCTCCACCTTCTTGCAGCTCAGTCCCTCAGTTGGAGTCGTCTCCTGCTGCAGCTTCACCTCCAGCGTCTCTGCCCGACTCTTCTTCAGCTCCTTGTCTTTTGCAGTGAGCGCGGCCAGGCAGTCGATGGAGGCGTTGGGACGAGATCTCCTTTTCTTTTCTGCGTGAGTGATTTAAACATGTAAGAATAGTGAGGAAGGTCTGATTTTAATAATTCATAATTATGCAATATCATTTTTTCAGTTTTGGCCAATGCCAGAAATAAGTGGAATTTTGAACTTTCACTCAAGCCAAAGGTTTGAATTCAATTCCACTAGTCTGCCACCGGAGTTGACATTCAACCGTACTTACAAACAAGTGCATTGTGGTGACATTTAATTTATTCATAACTACCACTTTAAGTCCTCATAGTGTTTTGCTAAAATATTGCTATTGTTGCTACTAACTCCAGTTGAATATTCTTGAATTTCTTTTAACATTTGAATATCACATATTCAATGTTAACTGGTCAAGCTGTGAAATTTCCTGTAACTGTTAAGTGCTTTTGAATGAAGACATAGCGCGCCACCGGCCCTATGGAACAGAGCTTGTACCTGGCTGTTACTGCCAAGCATTTCAGCCCAAGTTGGATAAGAGAACCTGAGAAAGAGCCACAGCGTGCTTCCAGCCCTGTGAAGTTATAGAACCCCTAACTGTTACTGCCCTGCATATCAGTTAGTGTGATTAAAAGTTTGGTGAACTGATTTACCCACCATAGTTTTGGTTAGACTAGTGTACGGTCAAATCCACACTACAAGGTGTCTGCCAGTGCAACACCAAAGCCAACCACAATGCTTTTTGATTTATAAACTTGGAAATCTAATCCTTCAATTTCAGACCCAACAATGGAGAACCCCTGTGTAGAACAGTTTGTTTCTTCCCTCGCACAGAGCCTGACCCCTGGCTATCCTGAATTCAGCAGCAAGTTGAACTTCAGTGAGTGTAATAAAGAAATAGATTCACTACTTAATGACAGGTGTGATGCACAAACAGCATCAAAGGGTCCATTGTTGAGATGTATGATTCTAAATTTCCACAGGCAAATCAACCTTGCCTGTCAGAGCAAAGCAGCCGTGGAACAGGAGGTAAAAGCCCTAAGAGCGCAAAATGCTCTTCTCCTCCAGGAGGTTCAAACGGCTAATAAGAAAGCCCTGCACTATTTAGAAGACCTGCACTCAGCAGAGTCAGATCTCATTTCACACAAGGAGGAATTGTTAAAACTTAGATTAGAAGGCCCGGCCTCACATCAGTTTTTCAGCTAATGTGATTCTGGTTATTCCGATTCACACTCCTCCAATAGTGTACGGTTAACTCCCTCTTCACTCCCAAGATGGGACAGAATCCCATCCGACCCGAAGTCTTTGGGAATTAAGTCACCTCCTGAGCCTCCACATTTCAAGATGCTTTAGCACCTCCCCCTCAACCAGAGAGACCTGCAGCAGGTGATGCACGTGCCCGGACCTCACAGTGTCCTCGCTTTGATTTGCTTGAGTTTCTAGCTAAAGATATTGAACAATTTGATCCAGAAAACTGTGATAAGAATATTGATAATTACTTTAGGGAACTAGATCTCAGCCTAGGTGATGTGCCAAATGCAACAGAAAGAGAGAAGGTTAGACTCGTGTTAAAAACCAGCTCTACAGCTGTTCACAGGTTAATTCAGTCACTTCCTTCCAATGTCACAAATAACTACACAGAGCTCCGTCAAGCACTAGTAGAAGAATTATCTTCTACTGCTGACGAGATAACATCCATTGTTACAGCATCCCAAATTCAACATTCACGTTGCGAAAATCCCAGGGATTATTTCAGACGTTTGAGGCATGTTTATTTTCAGGGAAAGAACGCACCAGGCCTAGAAGAAAATCCCACCTTCAAGTCCTTGTTCTTACGTAACTTACATCCATGTATACGCACACATGTTGTACTGATGACACAGCAAGGAAAACCTTCAATGCAGCAGATCAGGAAGATGACACAGGTGGCTTGGGAAACTGTTATCACTTCCAAGGCTACAGTAGGTCCAACCGAGCCCGTCAAAACAAACAGCACGGTGCCAAATTTATCCGCCGCCTCAAAACTTCACCCTCAAAACAAAACGAAGGGGGGTGACAACAGGCAGCGTAGGGACACAGAGTATCCGCCATGTCCTCCAACTTCCCAGAGATAGGCATTCCCACAGTAGAAGCTGTAGGAAACCATACTCTGACATTCTGGCCCAGACAACTTACCACTGCTCAGAAGATGACGACAGCGCCTCTGAGTACAGTTCAAAACATGGTTATGACCGAGCACACTCTGAAGTCCTCCTGGACTCTGGCTCCCCAGAGCGTTACGGCCCTGAGCCACGACACAGGCGATCCAGAGCTCGCTCCTCACGGCCATAACCAACGCAGTTAACCCCTGGACTGACAGTCAGTATTAAGTTTCTTGCAGTTAATAGGCAAACTGTTTTGTTAGCAACAGCAGTAAACTCCAAAACCTAAATTCTGATTAAACTTATATACCACTGCCAACTTTGTAAATATGTTTGGATCGACTACTTTTCATTCCATAATAATGAAGTCCATACCACACATGTTAGGACATTAGCATATTATTACAGAAACAATGATACAGTCATTTGAATTTTGAGACTTTGAAAAATTATGACACCCTTGTGCAGAAGTTTAAAATTGTTAAGTCTAACAGATCAGACTGAGTACTACATTGAGTAGGATCCAATGAGTGAACACAAAACTCTTGGACATTCCAAAAATGACCTTATCATTGTATGTGCCACTCTCTCTGCATCTTACCTTTCAATTTACAATGTCTAATTTTTCCTGTTTCTCCCTAACCTAGTGAAGAGCACAGGTTATTCATATTGTACTGTCATTGTGATCTGAATTATTTGTCTAATTTGAATCTTGCTTAGCCAAACTAGATAGTATACACAAATGCCCAGATGTTACAATCCAAATGAACTGACAATTGACTTTTCCAGCTTTGGACTAAACATGTTCAAGTTCGCCCTCAGGAACCCACGTCAGGTGCGATCCTGAGAACGAAGGGGGGATGTTGGGACATGGAATTTGTGGATACCCTTCGGCCTACATGGGTAGTCAAAAGCCTGAGCACATGTTCTTTGTCCTGGAGAAAACCAGAGCAAGTTCTCCCAGGGTGCGGCAACGTCACACAGAGGTGTGAAAACCCCCCCAGGGACACAGGTTTCAACTCCCACTGGTCACTCTGGACCCCATGACCTGTGAGGTCACCGGGCCAATATAAGGCCAGGTCTACCCCTCTTCTGTCTCTTTCTACAATCCTTCGAGAGGAGAAGGGTGCCCAGCCTGGCTTCTCCAGCTCACATCTTCTCTTTCCATCCAACTCTTCGAGAGGAGCACAAAGGTGCAGCTTCCAGCTCATCTCACCAAGGAAACCTCCTCGCAACCCAAGCTCTACCAACCTCCTAGCAGCGATGTCCTGCAGGAGAACTTCAACCAGCAACTGAGCTGCACAGCTCAACAGAACTACAAAGGCAGTAGCCACACAACCAGCCAGACAATTTCACCGAACTGCGACTGCACAGCAACTTCTTTTTTCCCTTTTCCACGGACGGGTAACACAACTGGGCTTAATAATTATACTAGGCTAAGCAAAGACTGTTTATTCGATTCTGTGTGATGTTTATAAGTTTGATTTGTGTCGTGATATTTTGGTTATAAGTTATTCGAAAGTAAAGTTAATGTTTGTTATGCTCTTCACAGACTTTCTGTGCATTACACTCTTTCTCTAACTTGGCACAAACACACACACAGACACACGCATGAATCTTCACCTCATTATCTCTACACGTCGTAAACATTCCAATAGGTACACCGTTAGTAATTTGTGTTTTTATACTTTATTATATTCATAATAAATGTTTTTCTTTCACAAATGTTTTTTTTATTAATGTTGCAGATGTGAATTTTGCCAACCTCTACACTGTCAAGAACTCTATATCCTTCAACTTAGCTAACTATCTATATGGTAATTTTGGTTATAGTTATTCATTTAATTGTTAATCAGAGTTCCAAATTTGTAGTTCGTACTTTTATGAGACTTAATCAATAAATTGGCTATCTTTTCCCATCCTTTGAAGGGTGGTGCCCCGAGGTAACTTTAATCATTTAAAGTTATTATTTAATATTAATAATAAAATATTAATATTTAATATTTATTTTGATAACCAAATTTATTGAATGCCGAAAGGCACACCATTTTATGGTATCACGTTTAATGCATTATTGCACAACACTCTCTCGTCCTCACATTATGTGTGTGTGTGTGTGTGTGTGTATGTGTGTGTGTGTGTGTGTGCGTGCGTGCGTGCGTGCATGCGTGCGTGCGTGTTTCCTTTCCATGGAAGTCCTTACTGGAAGTGTGCCTACTTAGACAGGTTCTTTGGGCTGAATAACGATACAAGTGGGAATTGGCTTTCTCATATTTCAGCCAAGTTCGTTCAAAACGAGTTGTACAACATCATCGTCTGATTAGACAGCACTTGACCATTCCTCTCAGTGTTGGCTGTGATCGAGCCTCATAGGAAAGCCATTCATGTGTGTGCGCCAGGTCTGTGGAACCTGGGACACACACCTCTCCCCTGCAGGTTTCTCCGTCCTGCTCCCACCTGAGCCGTCATGGATCTAATGGAGGAGGGAAACGTGAGCTGTGGAGTTAAAAACTGTAGCACGCCAGGCTTCCAGGGAAACTGCTCCAACCAAGACTGTCAGGAGGAGGAAACAATGTCTGGATTGATCTTGATTGGTGGGTACAAAACAATGGTGATGATACTGTAGACGATTTTAAAATGATACAGCCAGCTACTGTCATTATTATTATTATTATTAGTTATAAAAATATAAAAAACAACTTCAACCTTTATCTGAAGGACAGAAAATTCTAACATTTTCCTCTTAGAACTAATTAAACAATTTATTAAATTATTACAAAGAAAAACTGAGAGTTGAGATAATTCTACAGTAAATACAAAGCAGCTGCTTAGCTTAGCTTAGCATAAAGACAGGTTTGTCCTCTTAGCCTGATTCTGTCAATAATCAAGAAACAGATCCTCCTCCCAGCACCTTTAAATATCACCAATTAAAACGTTATATATTGTTTTATAAACACATGCACACAAGCATTTGCATAGATTTAAAATCACACCACATATTAAACTGCCCAGTTGCTCCCGTCTGTTTCCAGTGAACATGATGAATTACCTCTGCAATATTTCAACTGAAACTGTAAAAACAATCTGGAAAAAAAAAAAAAGTTCTGGAGGAAAAGTGAGAGTTATAAAATGAAAAGTAAATATGTGTGTGTGTGTGTGTGTGTTCCAGATTTAGATATGCAGTACATATTATTAAAATTAATTAGCAGAACTTGGCCAGAAAGCTTCAGCAGAATGATGCACATTAATTTTCTAAGGAAGTTAAAGTTATAAATAACAGTAAAATATTCCTCCCGTCTGATATTGATATGATCACTGGGGCTGAAAATGTTGCTGAGCTATGGAGAAAACATTTAGAGGATATTTTTACCTGACTCCATGTTGTTTCTTATATTTTTATACTAGTCTTTCATAGTAGTTTAGGAAAAAACTGAAAAAACATCTTCTTGTGCCAGTAATCATGAGAACTAATTATTTCTGTGAACGTTTTTTACCATTTTCCATTGTGGACTGAACATGTGTAAATTTGTGATTCTAATGAAAATCAATCATCAATATTTCGTTTTGTAGTGTGTGTGACTGTGATTGTGGTTCCACTGATAATCTTCGGCCTTCTTGGAAACACACTGACCCTTCTGGTGGTTTGGCTTCGCCCAAACATGAGAAGCTCCGCCCACCTCTACCTGAGCAGCATGGCTGTTAGTGACCTGCTGATCCTCCTGCTGCTGGCTCTGGGTCTATTGCAGGTGCCCTCACATATATCCTATAATACTTATATACTTATACACCTTTTTGTTGCAGTTCACTGTGATTTGACCAGATACTCATGGTTTGGCTGAACGTGCACTAAACGGATTGTGTCTCTTCCAGGTCTGGACACAGAAGTTAGGAGTCTTCGGCTTTAAGCTGACCATGTTCCTCTCAGAGTGCTGCACCTTCTGCACCATCCTCCACATCACCTTTCTCTCCCTGGAGAGGTACCTGGTTGTCTGCTGGCCAATCACCTCCAAGACGCTGGTGACACGTCGCAGAACCAGGGCTCTGATTGGCTGCCTCTGGCTGGGAGCGGCTGTCAGTGCAGCACCATTTTTGGTCATGATGAACTCATTCTCCTCAGGCCTCGAGTTGGCCATGATAATTCTCACCAACCTGTATGTCGTGGTTCCCATGTGCATCCTGGGACTGGTCTACATCCTGATTGGACGGACTCTGAGGCTCCGTCCACAAAGAAGCCGTAAAGACAAGAGTCACCGACACGCAGTCAAGATGCTGGGTGAGAAACACAATCCAACACACACACCCTTAGGTTCTGAATTTAGCTTTTACTAAATACAACTGACAAAGGCTGACGAACAGATTTAATACTTTGTCTTCATCTCAGCTTGCACATCTGGAGCCAGAGTCGGAGCTGTATCATCCAATAGAAAATCAAAACTCACCAGTTTTATAAGAACCACATAAAATGACAGAAACCATCGTTGAGAATATATTTGACGTGTATTTTGACTTTTTAGTTTGGTCCATGTCCCGCCTGTTACCATCAGAGAGGCAGGAAAGGTGTAGGACCTGCAGCCAGCCACCAGGGGGCAATCGAGATGCTTTGGCTTCACTTTTGGGGAGCAGTCATGTCATCCATCTTTATTCCAGCTGTGTGTCAATTTAGGGCTGCATCACAGCGACACGAGTAGAAAGGCTCCTACAGATGCTTCCTTTCATACCAGAGAAAGCTCTGATGAGTGAATCCTTCCAGGTCCAACATGTCCCAGGACTCATTGCACTTTGGTGACGAACCGTATCAACTCAACTAATGGCTCACATGTTAAAAAACCAAGGGGCATTAAGCTTTCTGTCGTGTCCAACTTAAGGACAGGACAAGCTTCTCCTCTGTGGACCAGACGGTCTCATTTAGTTTCAGCCTTCACAGTCTACCTGACCGAGGAAGGAGGTGGGTTGAGTAGATCGTGTCCTCTGAAGGTTGCAGCCCCTGAACTGAGACACAGCTCTCTTGTTTAACAGTGTGAGACATGTATTCTATCACCTGCAGATATTGATGATTCTCATGTCCACTTCCTGTGTCCTTCTCCTCATGTCCATCAGGAGTGATCTTCTTGGCCTTCGTCCTGTGCTGGCTGCCCTACATCGTCTGTCTGACCAAGAGCTATGTTTCTCAGAGATCCGGTCTTAACAGTACAGACTTTTCTTTTATCCTGGTCTCCTGGATCCTCTCCCGCCTCAGTGCTGCCATCAACCCTCTGGTGTACAACCTGATGTCCGCCAGGTACAGACACGCTGTGCGTAGCCTCGTGCACACGCACTGTCTCACACCGTCTCACCGACTGAGCACAACGCTCTCATCAGGACACTCCACAACCACTTTGTAAACATATAGGCACACGTAACAACAGCAGAAACACAAGGTAGCTGTGATGATCACTGGTGGTTCTGCAACGACCATATTAACAAACTGAATTCAGCTGCTTTCAGACCTGCACTGAACGAAGATATCATGAGCTTTGACTGTAGGAGCAGCTAACACTCTGCTAACACACAGCTAACACACAGCTAACACACAGCTAACCCTGCTAACACAGCTAACACACAGCTAACACACAGCTAACCCTGCTAACACTCTGCTAACCCTGCTAACACAGCTAACACACAGCTAACCCTGCTAACACAGCCAACACACTGCTAACACACAGCTAACCCTGCTAACACAGCCAACACACTGCTAACACACAGCTAACCCTGCTAACACAGCTAATACACAGCCAACCATGCTAACACCCAGCTGACCCAGTTAACACACAGCTAACACACTGCTAACACACAGCTAACCCTGCTACTACACAGCTAACACACTGCTAACACACACCTAACCCTGCTAACACACAGCTAACACTGCTAACACACAGCTAATCCTGCTAACACACTGCTAACAAACAGCTAACCTTGCTAACACACAGCTAACCCTGCTAACATACAGCTAATCCTGCTAACACACAGCTAACCCTGCTAACACACAGCTAACCCTGCTAACACACAGCTAACCCTGCTAACACACAGCTCTCCTCTGGCCTCATCCTTCTATCCTTCCTTTCTGCTGCATTTGACACAGTGAACCACCAGATCCTTATTCCCCCCCCTCAGGACCTGGGTGTCTCAGGCTCTGCTCTCTCCCTGCTCTCATCCTACCTCAACGACCGCACTTACCGGGTAACTTGGAGAGGATCTGTGTCGGAACCTTGTCCTCTCACTACTGGGGTCCCTCAAGGTTCCGTCCTGGGTCCCCTCCTCTTCTCTCTGTACACCAACTCTCTCGGCTCTGTCATTCACTCACATGGCTTTTCCTACCACAGCTATGCTGATGACACCCAACTATTCCTTTGTTTTCCCCAATCTGAAACACGGGTAGCAGCATGAATCTCTGCCTGTCTGACTGACATCTCTCAGTGGATGTCCACACACCACCTGAAAATTAACCTTTATAAGACTGAACTACTTTTCCTTCCAGGGAAAGGCTCCTCCCACCCACGACCTGACTATTACCTTTGACAACTCTGTGTTAGCCCCCCCCCCACCCAGACTGCTGGGAACCTGGGTGTGACACTCGACAGTCAACTCTCCCTCACTGCCAACATTACTGCAACAACACGTTCCTGTAGATTCATGCTGCACAACATCAGGAGAATACGCCCCCTTCTCGCTCAGAAGGCGGCGCAGGTTCTGGTCCAGGTTCTGGTTGTAGAATTCAATGTCTTGGAAGACCAGATTTTACTGATAATTGCTCAAATGTACTAAATGTATTGTTAATATAGAGATCTTTAAATCTTTTAATACCGGGATTAGACCATGTTGAGAAAGCACTATCAAACATAAATGGGGGGAAAAGCTGGGTTTGAGGCTACTGGAGCGGAGAGATAGACTGTCTGAAACCCAAAGTAGCATCTAAACTGGTTCCAGATCCTTAATGTTGTTTTGACACGTATATTTTTGGTGAAAGAGGAGTAAGGACTCCTGATGGAGGAGTGAGCAAGAGAAGACAATGCTGCCGGTAAAGATGAGGCGGCCTCCATCTCTAGCCAAATTGGGGGTGGGGATATCACTCTGCCCTGCAACCAGTACTGAATGATCCTAAGATTAGAGGCCCAATAATAGAACCTGGAATCTGGTAGCGCTAGTCTCCCATCTGATTTGGGCCTCTGCAAAAGTTGTTTTTGTATCCTAGGAGTCTTTTTAATCCATATAAAATATATAATTAGGCTGCCTATCTGTTTGAAGAATGTGTTGGGAAGAAAGATTGGTAGACATTGAAAGAGGTATAACAACTTGAGGAGAGTAGTCATTTTAATTCTCGCGACTAAGGAGAGATGCAGCAAAGACCTGCGTTCAAAATCGTCCTTAGTATGGGTTAACAGAGAGGTAAAGTAGGTCCTGAAGAGGTTCTCGAATCGATTTGTACCATGTACACCGAGATAGACGAAACTACTATGAGAAATTTGAAATGGTCAGTCAAGTAAAGGGGAATTTTCTGCAGCCACATGGAGCGGCATCATTTCACTTTTGCTGAGATTCAGTTTGTATCCTGATAGGTGACCGAAGGATGTGACAACAGCAAGAGCAGGGTTGGAACAGAGAGGTCGGATATATATTTCAATAAATCATCTGCATATAAAGACAATTTGTGTTCCTGTCCATATCTGAGTATACCTTTAACAAGGGGGTTAGAGTGAAGTGCGATTGTAAGGGGTTCTATAGTGAGGGCGAACAACGAGGTACTTAAAGGGCAGCCTTGGTGTGTTGACCGCTGCAGAGGAAAATAACCTGATTGAGTGTTAGGGTCCTAACAGAAGCTTGAGTACAGAAGTCTCACTTTCACTCCACCCTGTCAAACGCTTTCTCCGCATCTAGGGATACAATGGCCTCAGATGTGTTGTTGACAGAGGGATTATATATGACATTAAATAATCTACGGAGGTTGAAGTGTATGTGTCTATTTTTAATAAATCCTGTTTGATCAGGAGAAATAGTTGATGGAGGGACTGTTTCCAGACACATTGCAAGAAGTTTGGCTAAGATTTTATAGTCAACATTTAACAGGCTGATTGGACGATATGATGCACAATCAAGAGGGTCCTTGTTTTTTTAAGAATAAGACAAATAGTGGCTTGAGTGAGAGACTGTGGGAGAGTGCCATTTACAAATGCTTCATTGTACATTTCAATAGGAATAGGAGCAATTTTGGAAAAAAGCTTTTTATAAAACTCTGCTGAATAGCCGTCCGGCCCTGGTCTTCTGCCGGATTGAAGGGATTTAATAGTGTGAGACAATTCCTCAACAGTTATTGGTCGCTCTAATTGTTTTACCAAATCACGGCAGACTAAAGGCACAATAAGAGAGTGAAAGAAATCATCCAACTGTAATTCATCCGCTTCATTTTCAGAAGTATATAAAGACTGGTAAAACCTCCTGAAACTCCTCATGGATCCCCCTGGGGTCTAATGAACGAATTTTAGGAATCTGATGTGATGACGAAACTTGACGTAACTTAAGGGCTAATAATTTACTGACTTTATCTCCTTGCTCAAAGTAAGTGCTCCTAGACTTGACAAGAAGTTCAGTAACCTGGTCTGTTAGTAATGTGTCAGACGCTGCTTGTAAACGCTCCTTATAAATATCTGGAGATGGTGAAATGACATTTACATCATCTAATTGGGCAATACAGCGCGTTAACAAAGATAGAATATCCCTTTTAAGTTTGTTCTCGCAGTGGCTTCTCTGAGAGGCCCTGCGGATCCTGGATCAGGCCCTCCGCTCCCTCCGGCACTCCCAGAAGACGAATATTATTCCTCCGCATTCTGCTCTCCAGGTCCTCGCATCTGTTGTCAAGATATGCCACCCTGGTTGTTAGCGAGCCAACATTAGCTTCTAGTTCGCTAATGCGAGTACTGTGATCCGTAGCACTGCGCTCCCGCTCCGACAGGGCTACCCCACGTGCATCGATCTTATTCGATACAGTCTCAATTCTGTAAGCTCGTCCTTAATCTGTGATATCTCTGACCTGAGAATGTTAGAGAGCGAATCAATCTTTCAGAAGACATCGGTTTTGAGAGAGCTCATCGTGGATTGTAACAGCTCTGCAGTCAGTGTTCCCGTTGTGTCCATGGCCATCTATGACGGGGGTGAATCAGGAGGTGGTGATGGCCACTCTTTCAGACTCAGTTTTTGGCAGTAGATGTCATTAGAAAACTCAAAATCGAACAGAGTTATTTAGAGGAACTCTTCTGGCGTCTGACCATAGAACAATTTGGCTCGGAAGCCCGATAGACAGACAGCGTCCTACATCCTTAACTTCAACAGCTCCCCCTAGATGATGTTTCAATAATACTAGACAAGAGACGCAAAACTTAAAAAACAAAGACCTTAGGATGAAAAAGCAGGCCTCACACGTAGAAGACACAGAAAAATGTTTAATTTCTTGATTGATGGATGCTTTTCTGCTGATGTACTGATGTACTGTTCAAATTATTTTATTGTTCTTTTAGCCTCTTGTGAAGCACTTTGTAAATTTGTTAAGAAAAGTGCTTTACAATTAAAGCTTATTATTATTATTATTATCATAATTAGAAATAGATCTGAACCTGACCTGATTAACTTAAATGCAGGTTTAGCTCTTTGTATTCTGAATTGTGGTGGAACAGTAGACGGGGCTGTACCTTGTTATTTACACGTCGGCTGTGGATTGTGCCTTCAGAGCACAGAAGACTTTATGACTTGTCAACTCCAGATATAACGAATGACGTTAATATTGCCTGGATTACATTTCAGTGTTGCAGTGATTGAGTCGCGGTGTCACACAGTCTGAGTTACTGCTGCCAATAAACAGCACATTGGTTATGTATTAAATTATCAGATATGCCTGCGCTTCCTGTCCAGTAGCTTTGCCAACCTTAAAACATGGGCTAAAAAAAAATCACCACTTGTATAAACATAGTCTGACATTGTGTTATAAGAGTAAAGATGTTCGTTCTTTAAAGTAGGGAAAGGTTTGAGTATGTGTGTATTTTACATAAAGTACTTTAACAATATGCATGTTTCTATACAAGACACTTTTAGTTTATTTGCTGGAGTCACAAGCCGAACTGCATTGTGGGTCTGTTGCATTGCTAAACTTCTCATGGGCCCACGGAGGCACCAGCCAATCAAAATCAAGTTTAAATATTTAATGGCAAGCAGCAGCCAATCACAGCTTCAAGTTCATCTGGATGTGCATTTTATTTCCTGTGTTCTTCCTTTGTAATTGTTCTGATAGCCGCCCTTACATTATGATGATGTCACCAAGCGTCGGTCACACCCACCATCAAGCTTTACTGTGATGCACAGACACACACACACACACACACACACACACACACACACACACACACACACACACACACGACACAGGGCTATTACATTGATTCATGTCGTTTCATAGTGGCTGATGTGTTTTCATGTTGTATGTATTACATTACAGGTACTGATGGTACACAGGTCACAGATATAATATATATATATATATATGTTGTATTTCAGTCAGAGTTGATGTCGTGTTTTCATGTGAGTCATGTCAATCGTATATATGGAAAAGGTAAATGATGTGAAAATGAATGTTTTACATGAATGTAAATTACATGTCAGGTTTGTGTAATATCATTAATCAGCTCCGGTGTTTTAGTAGTTGTGCTTCTAGTATCCTAGTAACCGAATGACTCTGTACTGCTCACATTGTAAAATGCAAACATTTGATTTCATGAAATGTTCTGTGCAGATAAACCAGGTAGGATGAACAAAGTTTGATTGTTTTTAGTGCCACTGTGGTACAGCCAAAGGATGACCTGCGTGCTTATCTCCACTAGATGGCGCAGTAGCCCTGAGATATGAAAGGTGCTGCCGAATTTCTCGAGCTTCAATGTTTTAATGGAAGTAAACAGATATACACAGATTCTTTAAAACCATTAAAATAACATTAATATTTGACATATTTTTAATTTACTACATTAATACACAGGTGTGTGTGCATATTGATATCTCCATCACCTCTTCATCACTCTCTCTCTCTCCCCAGTCTTCCTCTCTTCACTGTTGATAGAGCTGTGTGTGTTTTAAATCCACCTCCACGTACATTACAACACTCAGATGAATAACGCATAGCCTCTGTGAGTTTGACCTGGTAAACACCATCAGTCACACCAAGGTGGACTGGATTTATAAATTCATTTATAGTAATTACAGTGACAATAGAGCAGATGTTCACCAAACAGTCTTTCACCTGAGAGTCAAGGCATCAGTTAGCATGAGTTATACAGAATGTGCTGCAGGACGTGTGTGTTTGGTTGTGTGTCTGTGTCTCATTAAAGTGGCATCAATCACAAATATCTATAAAAACTCGGACTGATTCTTTGATATCTGTGCAGATGTTTTCTGGGAAGATTGCACTAAGGGAAGCTTCATGAAGGTGAGAAACAAATGTGCATAATTACTTCTTCATTTACTCTCCACCATTCGTTTCCTCTTGTGTGGAAACAACACTCTGAGCAGTAATGAGTGCCGTTAGAAAAAACACACGCCGGCATTTGTTTGGTGGAAGTGATCCCAGGCCATGATGCGATGGAGAAATTAGCAGAATGCATCTTCCTCTCTGACACAAACTCAATGTGCCTTTGACTCGATTCCAGGGAAACTATGAGTCTCAGTGGGATTTCTTCCTGTTCCAGTCCAGTAACACATGGATGTAGATTCTACACATACAGGCACGTGCATCAGTACTCTAACACACAATGAAACGGCCTCACATGCATTCAGACACAGGATCCCTGCAGCGAATGATTGAGGGATCCAATTATGAAGTGGGGAAAGCATCCAGTCATGTTCACTGCCTGTATTTATTACCTGGAGCAGAGCGGCTGAACAGCATCTCAACCAAGACCTGTAACATATGGAGCAAATAAACAGGAGTCAGTACCTGTGGGCTGAGACAGGTACATGCACACACATCATCGACACACATTGTGTTTGCATGCATGAACGTATGTAGAGTTTCATGCTCTCTTCAGGGAGCACTAGATGTTTTTCTTGCTTCTGTTCTTCTTATCGTGTTCACAGTCTAAACTTTTTAATGAATCTGCAGGAATGAGGCCGCTGTGGTCGAGTTTCTGGTGAAACGCAGAAAACACTTTTCTTATTTACTTCTGCTCGACTTCACTCACGCTGACTTTATGGAGCAGACTGAGGTGAAGCAGTGCACGCAGGCTGGCTCGCAACATTTCAGCGACGCATCAACACAATCCTCACACCCAAGTTCACAACTTTTTAAACCAAAAGTTCTGTAATTCAGCTCAATATAAAAAAAATGCACATTTCACTGCTCCTCATGTGGAGCAGTTACTCCTGAGATCTGAAAGCTGAAAACAAAGATAACCTGCTTGAATGTCTCCCTTGCTTGTTGCTCTGCATGTTATTAGTTTGATTTAACATCATCACCACTATGATGATGAGTTCATTGGCTCCGTCCAAGCAGCACAGTCCTCAGGACAATGGAGAAAGACTAATAAGCAATTAGCCTTAAATGGATTAGAGAAATTTGTGTCTGCTCTTCCCACCTTGTGCGTTGTCTTTGCTTCCCCCTGGAGAAAGAGACGACAACCAGAACGATTGTTTTGTTTGCCAAAAAAATGCTCCCTGGGTGTTTAACTGGGTTTGAGCTCAGATTGAAGCTTCACCGCTGTTCACAGGAGTCTGAGGGAGAAACTAAAGCAGCAGACGAGTCTGTGTTGGAACCTTAACAGCAAATAAGTGATGGAGACACCAACACTTGTTTGTGTTATAGAAAACCTGTGTATTAACTGTCCCATTACATCCGTAGACAATGTCTGTGTCTCATTGAAGGATACAGATCTGGACGAGAAAGTGTTAATGCCCCTTGATTTATAAAAAGAATCATTAGTTGTTTAGTTGAAGCCGGAAAGTTGAGCATTCGTGGCTTGCTGACGCCATTACCTCTTTGAAAAGCTGTTTGTCACTAAAGTGCAATGAATCCGGGGAGAGGTTTCATCCTGATTTGTTGGGGGTGGAAGGAAACATTCGTCAGCGGTTGATCTTTAACTGACGACCACAAAGTATTTCTCTTTCAATCATGCTGCGTTTCTTTAAGATGAGGAAAAGAGTTAAAGGTTAAATTCAAGCCTTGTCATTGATGGCAGCTACTGGAGCTGCCCTTTTAAAAAAGAATGGCACAGCAAGAAGGTTCCAGGTTCAAATCCGAGAAATATCCGGTAATCCTGGTGCAGACGCCTCTCGTCTACATCTCGTTAGTAATAAACCTTGTTCCAAAACTCCTTGACGTCATTTCAGGAGACTGTTCCCTTCAACAATTATGTGAGTCACTCGATCATCACGGTGGAGCGGTTAAACATAACTGAGGTAATGACTTGGTGATTTGTTCCTTGAAGCGTGCGGCCGTCCAGCGTCGTGACGAGGTCGGTGGTCTCCGGTGTTCAGGTGTTTGACTGAAGGAAAGATATCACATTTTAATGAAACTTCTAACGACACATTAGCTTTTTAACTTTGAGGATTTTCTTTTCACGTCCATGGTTAGTGCTTCTCCTTCTGCAGTCTTTATGCTAAGCTAACTGGCTACTGATGGTGGCTTCGTACACATCAGACAGACAAAGAGCGTCCGTCTTAACTGAGACGCCATTGACAGTAATATTTCTGACATCTCGTCGTGTCAGTTTGCCAGTTCAATAACCCTGAAACAATATCCGTGCATGTGAAACTGAGCGTGGTGTGCGGCACAGACACCAGCTCAACATGAAATGTGATGCACACGAGTGGCTGGTGCCCACATAGCGACATTGTTTTGGTCCAAACTGTCACCACCTCACTCCTGTTTGCCAGATCTGGGCCAAAAGTAAGTCATAGCAAGAGTGGCCCAAATATGTTCAGTGCTATTTGGGCCATAGTCACCATTTACCACATAGGCTCATATCCAGATTACACTTTGCCTAGAGCGCCACATGTTTACCAAAAAAGCCCCAACATTTGTTTTGGCCAGAAGTGCCGCATCATTGCCTGAAGTGGCCCACATGCTATCTGAGTGAGGACAGTTACAAACTGAGGGAGACAAACATCGGACAGATCATTTTCTCACTAGTTCCAAAGCAGAACTTGGTGTTTGAGGGACGGACTTTAAAACTTTGTGTTTCCTGCTGAATGTAAAGGCAGGAAATAGCTGATAAAGCTGTTTATGTTCATCATCTAGATCGTTTATTCTCCTGAGGGTCGCAGGGGGAGCAGGAGCCAGCTGACACTGGGCCAGAGGCGGTGGACATCCTGGACGGGTCACCAGCGAAGGGACCAATTAACCAATTAACTCCAACCTGCATGTTTTTGGACTTTGGTTGGAAGCTGGAGAAAACATGCAAACTCCACACAGAAAGAGGCGGGCCAGGACAGGATTCAAACCGGGAACCTTCTTGCTATGACGTCTCACGACCCAGAAAAAGGCCACAGTCTCACAGTGAGGTTGTTCTTTGTACTGCACACGTCACTGGAGTTTTTACTTCATCAAACACGTGAGTTTCAAATGCAGTTGAAGTGTGCATGATAGGTGAATTATAATTATACGTTATCAATATAGATATTTTAATGACAAATTACACAATATGTCCGGTCTGATCAAAGCGTTTCATTCATCCCTACCTGCCTGGTGACCTTCAATCACTCACCTTTACACTGCGGCGTCGGTTCCTTCACTCTAACGACAGCGGCTGGAGTTTCTCTCATTGTTTTAATAGCAGCTCTTCTGAGGAAGCTGTAATCAGCCTCCTTTGACAATCAGGACCTATTGAGAAGAGGAGGTCATCATGTTTTACAGAACTTTGTGCTCATACTATCATGAAGAAGTGAAGTATGTGTATGAGGCCGAAACGTGTTCACAACGATCGAGCTCACGTGACCAGACAAGCAGGTAGAAGGTTTACTGTGTTAGCATGTTAGCATCAGCCCCTTCGCTGCACAGCCAGAAGGTTCCTGGAGTTTGTTCTCATCCTGACTGTGTAGGTGTTGATTGGAGACTGGGATGGATGAATGGATGAATAGATGTATGAATGAATGGATGGTTGGATGTTTATAATCAGGTGAATTGTCTCACTGATCCAATCAGGTTACATTAGACTCCGCCTCCTGCAGCATGATGTACTAGATGTTTCTTTGGGGAACAGGTTACACTCTGCAAGTACTTTCACTTCTAATTCTTTAAATGTGAACACGCACGGCCCCACCCATCGAGACATTCACGAACACAAACAGAGCTGAAAATCTAATCGCACCTGGAGAAGGTGACACGAGCCATAAAGACGACACAGAACACGACTGCGATCTGGTTCTGCTTTGACGGAGGAGCTGGAACTGGAGATGTGACAGTGAAAATAAAACAGGTCCTGTCGTCGCCTGTGGCCTTTTTCTTCCTTGTTGTTCACTGACCTGGTAAAACACACAGTGTTGTCAGCTCCACTCTGTTCACTCATTTCATATTCTGCTGCTGGATGAGTTGCAACAGACAGAAACTAATCAACACAGCCATCGTTCACAGTTTGAGCTCAGTTGGCTTTAGATAAGACAGAGTTTACTCAGTGTCTACGCACATCACGTCTGAGTCACGCGAAGAATCTGAACTGCAGGATTTTAACACTGGAGGCTGGAGGGAGGAGCGAGCAGGGGCTGGTTTAAAAAGAGTCAACAGGGACCTTCACTCAGGAGCAAACGCACAAGCAAGTGCAGGAGAAAACACATGTTGTTCTGGTCCTGAAGTTCTTTGGCTCCTGTATGCGTCCGACTCAGGAAGCTTTTTCTTGACCATCTGCCGCCACTTTGACTCCGAGAACCTTGGGACGACGATGGAAGCTCTGAAGTTTGTGGCCGTGCTGCTCGTGGTCGTGTTCGTGCAGGTCATCGGGACACTGGGGACGCCGCTCCCCAGCCAAGAGGAAGACGGGGAGATGTGGACTGTGGACAACTGGCAGGTAAAAAACCTAAAGATCCTCCAAAAAATGTTACAGTTGATTTTTCTTGGATTTGCATGTATTGTTTTTATAAAGGAAACTGAGAAAATAAACTTCTATGCCTGTTGCAATAATCCAGATTCCAACTGAGACTGTAAAACGCACCTGTGGAACTAAGTAGTTATATATATATACATTATAAATACTACATTTAGTATCGCTCTTTTAACGATCCTCTCATATGACGTCCTGTAATATCAGTGTTCAGACGAAGAAGTGTTTTAGTTTTCTGTTACCTCCTGTTTGTTTTACACTTCAGCACCACGGAGAGCTCCACACAGACACAGCCTGCACCGCCTAGTGGCCGAGGGGAGGAACTACTCTTACTGTACTCACTGTACCCAAACTAAATTAAATCAGGAATCGTAGAGAATCTAACTTTAGTTCTTGATTTGTTTGCTCTTGTAGAGAATTGTGGTAAATAATCTCCTCTTTCCTTCGGCAGAAGCAGAAAATGGGCTGTGATCCATTATAATTACATTATTAAAGGAAACATGTCGTCCACGATGAGTTATATGAGCTGTTGGACCTGAGATATGTGCAGCTGTGCAGCGACAGATCGAACACACACAACATCTGTTTGATAAACATACTGAGACAGGAGAGGGGATGAGTTTCACACACACACACACACGCACGACACACACACACGCACACACACGCACACGCACACACACACACACACACGCACGCACACACACACACACACGCACACACACGCACACATCCCTATGTGCACTCTGTATTCTGAAGTCTATTATGACTGTTTGGGTTTAGTTCTGTAGAACAGTCCTGGTTTGCTTCCTGAGAGTTGCAGCGCTGTGTAAATGTTCATATAAATGTATTGAATAATAATTATTATGATACTGGGCTGTGTCATATCCTGTGTTACGCATCTGCAACACTCAAAATAACCAAATGAAAATCGTGTTTCTAAAAGTAGGAAAGTGATGAAGTGGTGGTTGAAGGTTATAAAACATTATTACATTATTAAGATGAGAAGAAGTGATCACAGTTGGCAGATTAATACAGAAAATGGAAGAGTTTACAGTTTAAAATATAAAATATATACTGTTCATCCCTGTGCTCATTACGTGTGTGTGTGTGTCTGTGTGTGTGCGTGTGTGTGTGTGTGTGTGTGTGTGTGTGTGTAGGGCTACCCAGTAGAGAGGGGATAAGCAATCGGCTTGCAGACCTTCTCAAGCGTTCCAAATCGCAGCAGTTCCACGGCCTGATGGGAAGAAGCTCAGGTGGACAAACAAATAAACTTTGTACTTTTATAGTTGATTTATTGTATTTTGTGATTTTGTTTTTCTCCAGTGACACGTTTTAATATTTCCTATTCATCTCCTGTTCGAACATTTTCCTCCTCTCTTGTATTTCAGGTGCATCTCAGCCTGTGAGACTGGGGAGGAAGAGTGAGTGTGTTTACACCGTTAGAACGTCATCGGTGCTGTTTCTCCTAGAATAACTCCGGTGGTGAAATCTGTTCTAGTAGTTTCTGTGTTTGTGTCTGCAGGAAACAAAGGGGAGATGTTTGTTGGACTCATGGGCCGAAGGAGTTTAGGTGCAGAAGGTGATGAAAACTGGATTTGATTTTGATTTGATTGTATTTTTATCAGTAATCAAGCCTCCGTTTTACTTTTTAACTAAACTTAACTGTTTGTGTCTCTTAATCTAATTTAAATGCTTGATTTTACTTCGATTATTCACCTTTATTTACGACATAGTCAGGTTTCATTCAATGTCTAAAAAGCAGTGAAATAAAACGTATCATCTATTATTTAAAAGCAGTAAATAATCTCATAGGTTGAATCTTGTCCCGTCTGTCTCTGTTTTCCAGATGTGGAAGAGGAGTGGAAATCTGAATCTTATTAAAGATGAAAAAAAAAAAAAATCCCCTTAACCATAATCACAGCTCTGATTCAACTACAACGTCCGATACAGTCGCACGTTGCTGAGCAACAGGACCGACTGTCGAGTATCACACACTCAGGACAGATGTTCTCAACATCTGCTGCAATGGACTCAAATCAATTCAACGCTACGGGAAAACATCAGGACCATCGCCCATCCATCTCCATTATAATCAATATTATCAATAATATTTAAAACTATGTACGTGTGTACGCCTTGTGTCGTCTCAGGGCGTTGGCTTGTTTCATTCCAAATTCATTAAAGCTGATGACATCAACTGAGTGTGTCTTTATTCTGGGTTAAATACCGGCGGATGTGAAACCACTTTTTAAAAGAAACAATATTAAAGTTCAAATAAAGGTAATAAAGCTTCAAATCACTTAATTTAGTTATTTCTGTAATTTCTCAACTCTCAAACTCTTCATAGTTTATCTAATGTAATAATCTTAGCATTTCTTTATATTGTACAGTTAATAAATCACTTTGAATCCATCAGGTTCTGAACCTCTGCAGCTTAAATACTCTGACAACAGAACATTTATTAGCTCATGGAACTGTAGTTATGGTACAGATTCTATTTTTGTGGGGCTTATTGAGCTGTGTAGTTTACGGTGTGAATAATAAATTAAAAAGAGTGTTTCACTTATATTACATATGAAGTTTGTTGGGCTCTGTGGTTCAGCTGTAGACGCTTTATCAACACTGAACGTACAGATGTTCATTTGTTGTCAATCACAGAAACTGAACGATTCTCTTTGCTGTCAGAACACAAACAACACATCGAAGATCACCATTTGTGTTTATTGAAGAGGAAGTCGACGGGTAGAAGCAAATACAAAAAACACAACTGAGCTACACATCGATGCCACGCTACGTTTGTGTGTCGCTGCTTTGTGTGCATCATTTGAACAGGAAGCGGATCTACGACAGCTCGCTGGCCTACGGAAGGTGATGGAGGGACTCTAGTTAGTAACTGGGAGCCAGATAATGAATAATCAGTGAAATGCTCTGAACGTGTCTATAGCTGCCACTGGCACCGAGGACGACAACGAGACAACAGGATGAAAAACAGGCGAGAGAAACAAAAATAGACATCAAGAAAGACGGGTTTCCTCAAAGGACACGTTTAGAAACCAACGCGTGTTTTAACTGTGAGAACATATTCTCTCTCTGAAGATGATGGACTTAGAGGCACCGAAAGCAAAACTCAACGTTAACTCAGCAAAAACTAAATTGCCACAGACACATATGGAACTTTATCATCAGGAGGTTGTTTAAGGACAGACTTTTACTTTGAAACCCTTTAAAAATGAAGTGCACTTTCCTGTAAACAAACTTTAGCTCAGTAGCACGTTTCAGAGGTTTATTGAGAACAGCTGCTAAAAGGATCACGTTTGAAACTGTTGATATTTAGATTTGAAGAAAACAGGAACATGAATCACAAGATTAAAGAAAAAGATTAACAGGTTAAACACAGACAAATTGAAACAACGAGAAAATAAGACACAGAGAAAAAACATCCTCAGCACTTTGAAGGCAACAGAATAAAAAACAAATCAGTCTGTAGTTTGTGAAAGAAAAAGATTCGTCCATGTTTTAAATTGTGACACTAAAGATCCAGAAGGTACAAAGCATTATGGGAAAGAAGCTGATTCAATCTGACGTCGTTGGACACACACCTTCAATTTCACAGCCAACTGCCGTCGGACACTTCAAGGACCAGTTGGACATTCGGGGGAAATACACAGATTCACTTTCTTTCTGAGTAACTGTGCTTCCACTCTCACGTGTCCACAGGAAGTACGTCGCCTGTAAAGCCTCTCAGCATTAAGACTGCGAGCAGGACTCGGGCCACAGGAACCTCCGAAGATCCCTAAAGACCCCTTTCCACGAATAAACCACTAACATCTGGCTTTTGTGAGTGAAAGGATTCAATCAGACTCTCTGGTCAAATGGCTGTAACCTGTAAAAGGGGCCAGTTTGATGGATCCTGTGCTGGAGACCGGCGACAACGTGAACCCTGGTTATCTGTTTTCATCCTTCACACGTGAGAGCAGCATCGATCTTCTCTCTGAACTCTGAATGTAAACGAGTCCTCAGAGCAACTCAAGCTGCAGAACGCGCTCCCTGGCTCAACGCAGACAGGATGTGTTGTTGTGTTTACTCCTGCAGCAGCGTGTGTGTTAACAAACAGTGACAATGTGCAGAGGTTTGGATTCATCAAACGTCACCTCTGATAACAGGTGAGGGTCTGAAAGGAAAATGACTGTGGTCGTATTTGAAGGTGGCGATTCCGGTAAGTTCTTTAAAACACATTCAAATCTACATAGAATCTTTAAATAAATATTTCTATTCACAATAAAAGCCAGTGCCACAGAGTCGACGTCCTCCACCAGACTCGGTCTGTTACTGTACGTTCTACGCAGTTAATGTCGTTTTTTTTAAGAATATAAATAGCATATTTTTTTTAAAAATCTAATCAAAGAAAAACCTTGCTGGGCAAACACAGCTAAATATTTTTCACATTAACACACGATAAAAAAAGAACACGGTAGAAATGGGCCGTCGGAGCTTTCGTACAGTGGTAAAACCTTAGAGGTAGAAAAAGTGTAAAATATGTTTGAGAACTTTAACAAGGTCGACACGAAGATCACAGAAAACACAGCGACATGTTTGTGAGCAGCTGAGCTTCCTCTTCACTGACAGAATGTACGTGGTGACACCCGTCCTGGTGACAGAACACGGCACAAACATGGCCAATGGCAGCTATAGCTTCCTGGGGAAGTGACGACGGCGCTCGGTTAAATACGGGGACACTGTGAGTTTGTTGCACGAGAGAGAAGTGGAATTCTTTTGCTCTGAATTCAAACAGCCACTGTTTCCTCTGGGGGACATTTTTGATTTGTTCTTATTTTGTCTCTTATAAACTTTTCAACCAAAACCAGCTGCAGTTTCACATTGAGAATAAAAACGATATTGTTAATATTTAACTGAGATCACGGAACTCGGTTTTCTCTGGTGACCTGGAGGATAAATCGAGGTCTTGGTTCCTGCCCCAACGACCCTGAAGCAGTTTGAACCCTTGTTCAGTTTAATCACGTCCAGCTGGTCTGTGTCAGCGAGCCGCCGACGTGTCTCCGTCTCAGAATGAACTGCAGCACAGACCCCGGCTGTGGGAGATGGGATTAGCGGGGGTGTCTGGTGTCTGGAAGGAGGTGCGCTAACAACGCACAATTACTTTCACTCATCGGCTGACAAATGAGGTCGAGCAGCGGCTGCGACTGCAGAGAACACATCACTACATCGCTGGACAATAATCTTAGTTCATCATGACGTATATAATCCTATCTCATAAATAAAATGTAGGAATTGTTTAATTAAATTACAATTTGAGAGATAACTTAAAATAATGAATTTATAAATAACAATAGAATATATTTATTTGACATGGTCCTTTGTTCCCCCTTCGTACAATGGGACTCTAATCGATTGTGTTGCCGTCTCCGCCCTCTCAATACAAAGGAAACACAACCAAAAGTTAATCTGCTCTTGTCATTGTCCACATCTGTATTTGTGTTGCAGTGTTTGCATTCCTGTTTCACGTCTGAGCCCCCCCCCCCTTGCCTCTGTGAAGCTAGCACCTCGACGGCTGCTACCAGAATTTGCCAGACTCCATTTTTAAATGTATCAGTCATTGTAAAAGGTGATAGTGTTCAAACTCTGTTCGAAGGACAGTGGTGATAAAGCCAGAGGCGAGTAAATGGAAAGCATAACTCTAATGTTACACTTTACCTCAGGGATTTCAGTGCATCTGCTTGTTTCACTTTTAGCTACCATTAATTCTCATGTTTGGGTTCTATACCTATATTTCTGTGCAGATAAGAATTGAATTCTAAGCTTGGTTTTGCAGAACCAGATCTTTAAATGTTTGAAACATCCAACAAACTGTGCTTCATTTTCTTTTTCTAGTCGTATTTAAAACGATTGGTTGGACTGAAGTCAGTTTCCCGAGTCGTGACAGTGACGGCTTGAACCCAGAGTAAAAGCTGACGACTGTAGCTGCGGAAAGCTTTTTGTACAAGAGTGCGTGTGAGGGTTTAGTCTCAGGGTGTGTGAGCATGCCAGTGCACAGCGGAGGATGGGACTGGGTGTGTGTTTTAAGGTGTTTGGAGTGTGAAGCGTCTCTACGTCCCTTTAGGAGGTGTCCATTTTAAGGCTGTGGGATCTATGGTCTTGCCGTTTCCCCGTTTGGTCTCCTTGGCCTTCCAGTCATCGATAAGGTCCTAGAGGGAGGAACAACATCTTCATTGAAATGTACTTATCCTGTGCGTTTAGAAGCATGAAGGGAAGTTTGACTTTTTAAAATGGATCCTTGTCTCTTACCTGTCTCTTTAAAACCAGATGCTTTCCCTTCCAGTATTTGAGCATCTGGAGGGACTGCAATGTGCTGACGATATCCACCGGGTTCACCGCCGTCTCCTGACTGATCTCTGTGAACAGAGGAGTAAAACCAGAGGGAGGAGGTCAGACTGACTCTGGGAGCTAACAGGCTGGTGCTGTGGATGAAAAGTTTGTGAAAAGAAAGTTACTACAATTCATCCTGTGGGGGACAAGAAGGCCCGGAACCAAATCATCTATCCCAAAGTTACTGAGGAATTTCACTTTGGACTGCTGCTGCCTCTCGAGAGCAGATACTGGCAACGACTATGAACAAACACAATTACTGTTGTCAAAGCAACATAAAGCTGATGCTAAAATATGACAATCACAGAAATGTGGAAACCCAGTGGTGTAATCAAACGATGACACAACCCTGTGTGCGCGATGTGATGAGCTGCTCATCTCCACGACACTGAGAGAACTCCGAGTGCAGGCTGGGAGCACTTAGACAAATCCTTTCCTTTATTCTGTATGAAAACATCTGTCAATATTCAAAAAGACGTGCAGACAGTTTTCAAAGAACAGACTCCAAAGAAAAGGAGGAAGATAAAAAGCTCTGAAGAGATGGATCAGAGTGATATTACTGAATGATTTGCAGTTTCATCACACGGATGGTTGCTGTAGTTACTTCTTTGTCGAATATTAAAAAAGGGTTTTTGATTATTATTATTATCGGCATTTCGCTCACAGAGCCACTGTGTTTCGTGACAGTCCCACAGATCCACCAACATGGCGGCAGACTCTTCATCTCATTTTTCTTTTCACGAGAGCAACACGGATTTCCTCAGGTAACGGGAGGAAACAGCAGAATGAAAGCCGATGAGCACGCCGTCTCCCGCTCGCTCCCCTGAATGGGTTTGAAGTGGCCTAGTTCTGGACGACTGTTAGTGTTGTATGCGTCCACATTCATTCATCACGTTAACACTGACTCGGTGTGTTCTGATCCATTCACAGAGGTGCACACACACACAACAGGAAGTTGTACACAGTCTCATGCAGTCTGGGGCTAGTTACTAGTTGGTTTTATTTCAAACGTCCTCCCTCCCTGAAATGCTGCTGCCTCTTTCTATAACGGTGTGTGCTCCTCTCCTGACCTTTGATGGAGATCTCCTTGCCCTGGAAATTGTTCAGGTAGCGCAGCAGCACCTCCTTCCAGTAGCTGCGGTAGCTGATGAGGCCCAGGTCGGACAGGGGACGCTCGGGTGAACCCACCTTCTCCTCCACCTTAGACAGCAGGTAACCTGGTGAAAGACATTTTAGAGCTTTTAGTAGTTTCACTGTCAAACATCCTCTCAAGGTAACACAACAACCAATCTCGAATTAGCCTCGGGGGCAACGGAGTTCAGTGCATGTGTGAGAGTCGCTATAGATGAATTCACACACTGTGTCTGTACTCACTGAAGTCTATGAGCATCTTGCCATAGCCCTGCCTCATGTACTGAGGCATGGTGAGGATGCAGGACACGTTATAGTTCAGGAAAGAATTCTTCTCCTGCAGAGAGAGAATCAATCCATAAACACGACCATTCACCTGAGACAAGGTTTTCAAGGTTGAGGTTAGTGACATTTACACAGGCAGAGGATATAAAAGCATTTTAAAACAGAGACTTATTGGATGTTCACTGCAATGAATAAACTCAGACAGTGTAAACACAGAATCAAATATCATGTGCTGAGGGACGATGCATTTATCAGAAGTAGTTTATGAACCTTCTTCTGTTCTCGTCTCCACAGTCTGTCTGTATAATAATAACTCAAACGTATAAAATGTCGCACTGTGCATGTGGCACCTTAGAGAAGTATCCAACGAGGTGGCAGCCTGTGTTGTCGGCTTCGGTCATCACATAGAAGAGGAAAGGTTCAACATCGTAATACAGGGTCTTGTGGTCCAGGAAGAGTTTGGCCAGCAAACACAGGTTCTGGCAGTAAATCTGTGAGGAAGGACAATCTGTATGATTTACACAATGTTGTGTTTTCTTGTCAGTGTGTTTGTGTCTTTGTGTAAAAGTTCCCTGGATTACTGGGTTTAGAGGAGTGTTACATTCAGGTGTAAGAGGTGCAGATAGGCTGCCTCCGTCCACAGCGGAACACAAGACGATGGATTTATCTTCCACTCTCTCACCCCCTCCCACCAGTCATTGACAGCTCACTTTGCTTCACGAGAGGTTTACGATAAAACACGAGAGGATCAATGATTCCTGGACCGTCTGGAAGGAAGACAGGAGGACATTTACCTTGTTCTTCTTTCCATCCACCTCAAAGACGGAGATGTTTCCCTTCCTGTAGATCTCGTCCCCTGGAGGATGCTTCCACACACACTTGGCCTTTGACAGAAAGAAAACAGAGCAAACAAACACTGTATTTTGAGCAGAACCAAACAAGAAGTCAGGGTCTGCAGGTGCCTCCAGAGAGCTGCCTCACCATGTGCCTGCGTAGAATGGTCTGGCTCTTCATATACTTCAGGCAGAACTCGCACATGTAGAGCCTCCCCAGGCGGGCGTACTCCTCCGGATACGGAGAGTGGTACCAGGTGTCCAGCTCATAACGACCAAACACGATGGTCTTTATCATGTTGCTGCCTTCCGACACCTGACCGGACAGACGGAGCTTCTCCTGTACGGGCCACGGCAGCAGGGAGGAGGAGACGGGGGGACGGGGGGACGGAGGGACAAGGTATAAAGAGGACAAGAAGAGAGGGCAGGCGAGCAGACAGAGGGGAGAGGAAGAGGAAGAGATCTCAATTATGCAGGGAAGAGGATCTGTTGAGCCAAAGATCAAACTTAGGAGGAACCTCAGTGGAGGAAACCAGTCACAGAAAAATCAACAAAAGAAATTTAAAGATGCTGGGAAACCATAGGATGAGGAACAAACAGGAAAAGGCTTCATATGAAGGAAACACAACATGTCGTGTCTATTAAAGGATTTTCAGGGACGTTATTTTCTAAATCTCTAAAACTGGACTTTAGATGTAAACGATGTTTAAAGCTTTGAATAGGGACAAGTTTAAGATTAACTACCATCATTACCATGCCACTACAACAAAGACAAAAAGAACAAAGACATTTTAAACATGCTAATTGATGAATTACTTTTTAAAGGTTATTTAGCAGTGAAACCAATGACAGCTGGGGAGGCCTGTCATATATCTAAATATAGTGTTTGCACTAGAAAGTGAGCGTCTGCCTTTTGTACCTCAGAGGCTCAAACGTTACTGTGAAGGTTTGACGAGAAGCCGGATTGAAAATAACAAAGCTGTCTCATCTGAACGAGTCTAACAGAGCAAGAAAATACAGAACAACAGGAAGTGATTCTCCAAACTACCAAAAATATCTCAGACTCCTCCTTTGGCTGCAGAGGAGGGTTTGCAGACTGAAACAGAGAAGAAGAGGAGTAAGGCAGAAAAGAGGGGACAAAAAATAAGGAGGAAGGGGAACAGCGAGGGGGATGATGATGAGTTTTCTCTCTTACAAGGTCGTCCGAGGCACGTGCCTGCGCTTTCCTGAACAGCTCGAGGTCGTAGTCGCTGGTGATGTTCTCCAGCAGCGGCTCCCGGCTCGCCCCGTGGCTTTGACGGTGTTCCTGTACAAGCAGGGGCGGCAAGAACAAAGACTCTCAAAATACAATATGGACAAATGCTTATGTTTGACACACACGTTCAGTCCTCGCCCACTTACCATGTACTTTTCCTTCTGCTCCTTATTGAGGCCAGAGTTCCTCTTCCTCCTCAGCTCCGTCACCTTCTCCTTGTAGCGCAGCTGCCGCTCTGTCGGAGCCTGGAAACAGACAAACCTTTCAAAAAAGGCAGTTTTGACCCCTCTACCTTTTAAGGGAGTGAGAATGAAACGAGCAGAGTTACTCACTGAGGTCGCTTGTGAAACACGGACAACTTTTGCAATTATGTTTGTGTTTTCTGTTGATGCAATAACCAATATGTTGCAGTATGTTCATCTTTTTCTTGTTCCATATCATTCCTGTCCTTAAACCCCCCCCCTTCCTCCTTCCTTTAAGATTTTATGGATTACATTTGTCTAACATGTGTTTTGCTGCAACATTATGGATTGCACGGTGTGTATGTTACCATTTAGTACACGTTTCTTATGGTATATTGTGTATATACATTTCATAAGGTGCCTTCTGAACATCTGGCCAACTTAGCCATCCGATCTTTCACTGGAGGAGTTGCTGCTTTAAGAGTAATGCAGGGGGATTCCCCTCAGTGCACACAGACACACAAATACACCTTCAGCTCACGATGAAGTGAGTCAGACAGGTGAAATCCAACAGAAAAAGGAGGAAGGGTTTGTGCACCTGTGTGTTTTTACGTGTGAGCGTGCGTCACGTTTGCCCGATGCACTTGTGTGTGTTGTGCGTTACCTGGTTTCTTGTGGAATGTCTGTTCTCATCCTGACGGTGCGACAGTGTCCTCTCCTCAGCCTGTTTGTCGCGGGTCGATGCCTTGCCCTGACAAAACATCAACACTGTCTGCCACCAACCACTCACAAGCAGCCCTGCAGCAGAAACATGGCACAGCCACCCCCACCTTCCTGGAGGCTTCACAGCTTGACTATTTCAATTTGATTCTGTTGGATTGCTTCAGTTTCATCCACTGGACACTTGGTCGCAGTGAGATATCAACACTAAAGAATCTTGGTTTGACAATGAGCAAGAAACTAAACGGTAGTAGAAGAAATGCAGCTTGTTTTTTTTACCTCAATGTGTCAGATAGTTGTCGAAAAATACCACAAAATAAAATGACAGAAGAGAAACTTTAAGATTACAGACAAAACTAAATGGTCACAGCTTCTGTTTTAAAGCAACACGGTGGATTCTATGTGTGTGCATGTGTACCTTGCACTCGTCCGCAGACAGATTGTGGTAGAGAGGACATCCTGATATGGAGAAGTGTCTCTCATGTCTCCCTGTTAGGTGACCTGATGTGGAGGGACAGAGAGGGAAGGACAAATAAAGACAGGATGCTCAGAGAAGGTCTATAAGAGCAGGAAGCCATTGCAGCTGTGTTGCCCTCACCCAGCGAGTTGCACCCGGGCGTCGGACACTTCATGTTGAAGTTGTAGCTCTCGTGGAAGCGCCGTCGCTTGGGCCGGTGAGAGAGGTCATGGGCGGCGGCCTCTTTGAGTGACAGCTCTTTAGCCAATCTCTCGTCCTCCTCTTGTGAAACTACAATATCGTTGCTGGAAGACACGAGGTCGTTGCTCGGGCTGGAAACCTCGATGTCTGACTCTGAGGAAGGGGCGTTGCCTGTTGGGGTGCGGGGAGGGGTCTCGTCCCGGTCCTCGGACGGCTTTAGATCTGCTGAGCCAATCAGGACAAGAAAAGATGGACAGACATAGACACTGTAAAGTAAAAACACTTTATGATAATTGTTATGTTGTTATTTTAGTTATTGTTTACTAGTGAGGATTCATTGTTTGTTAAAAGTGCTAATTATCTGTGACAGTAACATATTGAATTTATTATTATATTATATAATTTGATTACAGATTTTTAACTTTCTTCATCAACAAATGTTCCAATGAATACATTTTCTTTTAACATTTGATATAACATTCTACTGGGGACCTTTTTATGGCCCTTGTTGTTTTTAATTTGTAAACAGATATGTAATACATTACATTTTTTAACATTACTAGTTATTTTAATAACTAAATTATATGATACATTTTTATCCATGTCATTTCTGCCTTTAATTTTAATTTGAGCACATTAACTCCACACTCATATTTCACATGTGTTACTGTCCACAACTTAACATCCGTTATCTTTTTGTATTGAGCGAATAAATTAGGTTTGTGAGACGTAATTAAAATGATGGTTAATTATGATTATTATAAATCATGATTAACTGTGTATTGTGACATCACACTTACTATCTTCTCACAATATGACTCACTGTTAAGATGATGAATGATCAAATTGAATAAGCTCACAAACTAATTACAGATGAACGTGCTTTTCCTTCCAGTGGCTGAAGTGAGACAACAACAGCTCCTGTCTGCGTGAGGTCATTCATTCATTCCAGTGACAACACACGTCCTGGATCTGAGCTCAGACACATTTGTTTTCTTTATGATCAGGAACAAGCTGTGATAACAGACAGGCCTGATGATATTAGCACCACAATGAATGAAGGGCCCACACAGATAGACCCCCCTCCCCCCTCTCATCTTAATGTCATTCCTTGTTCTCTCCTCCTTCCCAACTCAACTCCCTCATCTACTCATCAGTCTGTTCCTTTACTCCTCCTTCGCATCCTCTCACCATTAGCCTCAGTGTCGGACCCAGACGACCGACTCTGACGCAGCGGGTATCTTTTGGTTGTGTTGTTTGTCGCCCCCTGTTGGCTGCGTGTGACCCTGCGCCCGGAGGAGAAGACGGACGCCGTCACTGCTGAGCGCGCTGCCGGCTCCGATGCTGAGTCCAGGCCTTCATCGGATCCCACTGCTGCAGGAGAACTGCTCCGCACTGAGCTGCCGTTATCTAGGAGAGGAGAGGAGAGGAGAGGAGAGGAGAGGAGGAGAGAGGAGAGGGAGGAGAGGGAGAGGAGGAGGAGAGGAGAGGAGAGGAGAGGAGGGGAGAGGGAGGAGAGGGAGAGGAGAGGAGAGGAGAGGAGAGGAGAGGAGAGGAGAGGAGGAGGAGGAGAGGAGAGGAGAGGAGAGGAAGAGGGAGAGGAGAGGAGAGGAGAGGAGAGGAGAGGAGGAGAGGAGGGAGAGAGAGGAGTCTTATTAGGAGACTTAGGAGTCTTACAATAATGTCTTATTCTGAACAAGGTCAATCATTTTGAATGTCCGTGTAAACATAGTCAAGGTTAATTATCTTCTCTGAATATCTGACTGTTGCTGACAATAAACAGTGACATGATATTGAAGATAACTGTTGGTTGCAGCACTGCTGGAGTGCAGAGACCTTTATAGAGCAGATGCATTCAATGTTTTCCAGATTCTAGATTAGTAGTCTGAGCAACTCCAAACAAAAATGGTAAGAAGAAGAAGAAGGAGTTACTTGTTTTGCGAACGGCCTCAATGGTTGTGAGGAGTCTAATCCCACCACAGGGAGGAGGACTGAACTTCTGAATCCACTTATGTCTGGAGCGAACTCTGTGCTGTGCCTCTGTGAGGACTCGTACTTCTCTCAGCAACAAAAAGCAGAGGAAACAGTGTCGGCCTTTCTTTCTCTGTAGTGAATCCCCTCTGGCACAGCAGAACCAGGTCACACAGGGTGTGTTTGTGTGCCTGTGGTGGGGGGTCAGGCTGTCTCAACCCATTCATGCTTTATCACTGCTCATATATGAAAGCCAGTGTGAGGTGGTCTCTGGATGAAGATATCTCATAGTAAGGACTCACATTAACTGGATTACACTGCATGTAGACAGATTTGGTTTGTGTGGAGATAAAATATGTATGATAAACAGAAGAGTGCACAAAAAACCCAACTGTGATATAATTAAAAAAGTTTGATTATACTCACAAGGAAAAACGGTTCCTCTAACTTTCTAAAGTTTAAAACAAGATAAAAGTGTGAACCCTGGTTTTATATTAAAGGTAAAATAAAATGGTTTAAAGATGCTAAAGGTTAAAAGGCCTCATAGATTGTTCCTTCTCTGCAGTAGATGGAAATATTTCATTCTTATAAACTTATTATGAACTCGTTTCCTGAGGAAGTAAGTCAGACTAAGAGGGTGTCTTCTTTTAACTGAATTCACTTGTAAGGCCAGGTTATTATTTTTCTTTTATCTGTATTATTATATTACCATTATTATTTGTGTACTTCCTTCTGTATTTTTACCATTTGTGCTTTAGAACTGATTATTCTTCTTATTGTAAAGTCTTTCTTGTTTCTCTATGGGTTATTACTGTATAATAGCTTCACGAGGTGTACGTGACTTCGTGTGTCTCCTGTAATTTATCATCTTCCGTCAAACTTTTTACCTTGTGAGCTTCGGCTGAGGCGCAGGGACGCGCGGGTCAGGCGCGTGCTGCTGCGCCGGTGCGCGCTCTCGGAAACTTCGACTTGTTCGAGATCGGCGGAAAAGTCCGAGTCCTCGGTCCCGTCCGAGCTGCTTCCGGCGGTTCTCTGGAAACAACGAGCAGAGGCAGCGTCACTTCACGCGGAGCTGTGCGCGGCCAGTGACCGGAGCTCCAGTCCTAATGCGCGTGTGGTTCTGTTTGGGTTCTTTTGTTTTACCAGCGGATAATTCAACAAAGATCCCATTCTGAGGGAGGAACATCACCCCGTCACATCTCCTCTGCAGCCTCTCATCGCGATGCTCAAACACCTGACAATGTCCCGAGCCCAGGTCATAAACCACGTATAATGTAGATATACATAACATATAATATATCTTAATCTGTTAAATCGATTAATTCTTATTTCCAAACATCCTAAGTGAACAAATGAATACATGAAATGTCCTAATTACAGCGAGCTGCACGCGGAGCGAGTGAAGTGAGGCTGCAAGCTGAGGCTCAGATTCTCCTCCAGCCCGGCTGTGGGTGGGGGGTGGGGTGAAGAGCACCCAACAACACGTCATTTGCATTTCAGGGAACATGCTGCATGTGGGGCGCGTGCACCCACTGAAGTCACAGCTGCAAAATATCATCTCAGGAAATATGACGCATCGATATTTTTTATGCATTTCACTGATTCCATTTGTTTATAAACCCAAGAAAAGCTGCTGCACATATTGTACAATTACAATAACACGACTTTTATCTTGATATTGCACATTTATAAAATTACCAGACATTGTATATAAAATTACTATTTTTATTCTGTTTCTAATCTTATTTGTATTTTCTTACTACATATTCCCCTTGTCTAAAATCTAAATGATAGAGTTTTACATGGGACGATGCCCTAAACCAGTGCATGTAAATTAACTCATGCATTATCTAATATAACAACATATCCAAGATTACAGTACAATATACACAATATACACAATATACAATAGAGTATTAAGTCTGAAAATATAAAGTATAATGTGTATACGGAGTAAATGCAGAATGTGCCAAATGGAAACAACAATAAGATAAGATAAGTTAATCCTTTATTAGTCCCACAATGAGGACATTTGCAATATTACAGCAGCAAGAGTCAAAACTAGGCATCAGTAAGAACTTAAGGATAATAATACTTAATACTGTAAGGAAATATTAAAAATATAGAAAAATGTGAATGGTATAGAAACTAAAAGAAAGGAAATTAAGGTACGTGAAGCAGATAATATGGTTAATAATAGAGAATATTGCCCATGACTTTGAACATATGATGAAATTGCACATGAATAATAATTTCTAGGACGAACATGTGCAAAATAAATATTGATAATATCTCAGTTAATGTTCTTTTCATCTGAATCCATCTAAATTCATGTGTTTCGTGCTGTGAGACAAACAACAACACGGAGCACCAACGTGTTTGACAGCTTCACAGGGGACCAATGACATTCACGAGGGGGCGGGGACTGGGAGGGCCGAACCAATCACCGCGACGCTTTCCCCGTTCTGACCAATCACAGCGTTGTTTTGGTGCGGGACGCCGCGTTTCACGCACGCCACCAAAAGAACAGCTCGTTCCCGTTTCCCCTCCACGTTAGCGACGTCCACCGGGAACCAGCGTCACAAACACACAACCCGAAGTCCCGTCGCACAAGTGTGCACATCTCTGCGGGTCCGAGGAGACACACCGCGTCCGCAACAACCACACACACCCGCCACTCAGCAGGAAACAGGCGTTAGCTTAGCGTGTAGCAGACACACAACATGGCAGCTGAGAATCAACACACACACACACACTCTCATTAACTCACTGAGTGTGTGTCGCACAGCCACAGATCAACACACACAAGCGGGATGTTAGCCAACGTTAGCCGTGGCGTCCTGCTGCTGTTGTTGTTGTTGTTGTTGTTGTTGTTGTTGTGTGTCCGAGCTGCAGCTCACAGCAGCCTTACCTTTCTGCGGGGCATTGTTCAAAAGACCGTCTGTCCTCCGGCGGCTCGCGGTCCCGTCTTCTCTGGGCGAGTGGGCTCAGGGGGGGGTCAACAGGGACAGGGATGAACCCGCAGACATGAGACAACTGAGCTGGGACAGGAGACACATCTGTCTCTTCGCACTTCCTGGTGAGCACCGCGCAACCCGGTCGTTTTTTCAGGTGCGTCGACAAAATGCCTCCGGGTGGAACACGCGGCTGTGACTGTTTGGTTCCAGATATTTAAAATCCCCAATCAAACACTATTACACAATATTAAAGTGATTGAATCGTCATAATGGTACAAAGTTTATAAACAAACATCAAATCAGCTGTTCATAACAATCACTCTGTTTTCTGAATAGATATTTACTCCATATCCTCTTTAGATCTAGACTCCAGATGGGCGTCCTTCTATTTCTGCACTTAGTCTGTATTAATGATTTATATCCTTTAATTTTATCTTTTAGTTACTGCTCTATTACACACACACACACACACACACACACACACACACACACACACACACACACACACACACACACACACACACACACACACACACACACACTCCATACAGTAAAAGTTGTTACATCATCTGCAATGAAAGTCCCACTGCACCTTTGAATGTATAGTTATAGTTCTGTATTATATTTGACTTTTTTACAGTGAGCTCTTTCTACATTGCTTTTATAGTAGTTGAACTATTGCACTGCTGAGCTGAGCAGTTTCTTCCTGTCCAACCCTTTTCACTGTACTCTTCACCCTGTGTTAAATACAACTTTGAACACCTTTTCATTGTAGTTCATTCATTTTACTGCCATGTATTTTGTGAAACACTTTGTAACCTTGTTAAGAACAGTGCTATACAACAAAAGTTATTATTATAATTTTTTTTATTGCACGGTTTGAAATAAAGGGTGGATAATAAAAGGGAAACACCCGAAGTGTGTGGGAGTGACGCCTCTCGCGCTGCACCAGTCTCTGACAGGGTATTATATTTGAGTCTGAGTGAGAGCTCTGTCCCCTCTCCCCTCTGTGTGTTAGCTCCTGCAGCTAGCTGAGTTAGCTTCCCAGCAGCTCGCTCTCCCTCCACACTCGCTCACAGCTGATCTCTGAGGAGCATGGCTGCTAGCAGCTCCAGCACAGTGTTCAGTATCTTTCAGAACATGGAGTACGGACCTGCAGCCGCGTCCAGCTGCGCCACAGCTCAGGTGAGCTCCCCAGCTTCCTGTTTCAACCTGATATTAAACTGTGTTGTGTTGTTGACGGTGAGGAAACGTGTGTGTGTGTTCCTGCTCAGCTGTGTTAGCATGTAGCCGCCGCACTGTCCCACGTGATCCTCATTAACTGTCAGTCACAAGGCTGACATGTGACGTGTGAGTGCAGCCAGATGTTTGGACGGGTTGAGTCCAGATGTGGAGAACAGGAGCAGCTCATCTGATGCGGAGGATAAAGTTTTACCTCTAAGTTTTTAGGGAAATGTTGTGTTATTACAAAGGAAAGTCACACAGAACTAGTTATACAACTAAGATAAGATAAGATAAGTGGGACATTTGCAATATTACAGCAGCAAGAGTCAACACAGGCAGTGTAAGTGTAAGGAATATAAAATATATATGAATGGAATTAAGAAGAATCTATACACTGTAAAAAGAAAATAGTTTATCTGTTCAGAATTATGAGCTTGTTGTGTCTTTGTTGTAAAATTACAATAAAGACACAACAAGCTCAAAATCTAATCAAGATCATTTTGACTTTTTAGGTTTGGGCCATGTCCCATCCTCTAACATGGAGGAGGCAGGATCTTTATTTACAGTCTATAAATGACCTTCCTCACCTGTGACAGTTGTTTAACGTCACCTGTGGAGAAGATGATGTGAACATTAACCAGACATTCAGGGAAAGACAGTGTTGAGTTACATTGAAGAAAATGTAGGATCCATGATATTATTGTTTTTATTTTAGTCTCTTTGGAGTCCGTCAAGAGTGAAACACTGAATTTGCTGTTGAACCACTTGACAGGTGACCTTCCATTTCAAAGGAAACACAGAAACAACAGATTTACTTCAGAGCTCTGTCTCTGTGCTTCAGAGAGATTCGGCCGTGTACTTTGGTTTAGTGTCTGTAAATAGTTGACTCTCTCCTGCTGCCCTGTCGGCCGTCGCTCCGTCACAGCAGAGGCGGCGTCTTCCTGACCAATGATATGTGAGCAGATCGGGTCGTCAGCTCAAAATCACACCTGGGATATCTGCTCCAAAAATATATTTAGTATATATCCTCTTGTATGAATAAGAACAGCTGTTACAGTGATGTTACAGTGTTACTACATATTTAACATGTTGTATAAATGATGATTAGCTTTTTCCATATTTCAACATAAAATATAATCGATGCAGATACGTCCTTGTTTGTTAATTTGCTGTGTAGAACTCATCTGAATCCTGGTTCTCTCACGTGCAGGTTGTCACGGACGCCAGTGAGCGGCTGTATTTGGGTGTTTTGTGTTGTTGCAGTTAACAGAAGTCATTTCTCCTCCACCAGGCCTGGTTGGATCATCACTCTCGTTCTCTGGGTCTGTTCATCGACGGCGAGTTCGTCCGAGCAGCCGACCGACAGACTCGCTCCCTGACCGACTCGAAAGGTAACAGCAGGGATTCAAACAGTCTGATGTAAACCACGAACATGCGGTCTGCAACAAACACACAAAATCAATACGCATGTTTGCTAAAAATCAATCGTTACTGCACACGATCAACAATCCACATAAAAACAAGTCTCTACTTGAGCCTGAACATCCAGACGTGATTAATCAGAATAAGTGCCTCCCTCTGGTCGGAGCTTTAAAGATTCAGTTCTATAATGAAGCAGATGGTGTAACGCTCTGATCTCCAGGTGGGAACGTGTGCAGCCTGGTGTGTGCTGCTGAGGACGATGTTTCCCAGTGTGCCGCCTCGGCTGTTACTGGCCAGCGAGCCTGGAGCGGGATGACGTGCTACAACAGAGCTAAAGTTCTGCTCAGGTAGGACAGACTCAGTGCATTAAAAACATCCAACAGTTATAAAACAACATAATACAACAGAAATCCAACATACAGCGGTAAGAAAAGTGTGAACTGGTTTTCTTTCTGGTCAACAGGCTGGTGAGCGTCCTCGGGCAGCACACCCAGTGTGTGTCGGAGCTGTGCGAGCTGTGCGAGGCGTCCTGCTCGTCCTCCACCCTGGTCCGACTGCTGCAGTACTACAGCAGCTGGGCTCAGCTCAGGGACACTCTCATCACCAGCTGGACTCCTCTGGGTGCGGGAACAGGAACTTACACCAAGGAGTCATTTCATTTAGTCTCTTTGCTTGATGTAGGGTTAACGTTTCTGTTTCCGTCTCTCCCAGGTGTGGTGGCTGTTGTTGTCTCTGACGACTGTTCTCTTTATTCCCTGATGCTCAAAGTCCTGCCAGCTCTGGCCATGGGTAAGACACAACGTCTTTAAGAGAAAGACATGATCCGTCTTCTTTCTCAAGAAAACACATTTATATGAAGACAAGCAACAACAGCTGAAATATCAAATAAATGGTTAATTTGTCATCAGAGCAGTTGCAGATTAAAGGTCAATCGATAAATTGCTGCAGCTCTAATGCAAGTTTTCTTTTGGTAATGTTTATTCAGAATTGTTTTACGAGGTGTTTTTAAATAAGTGAATCCTGCCTCCTCCCAGGAAACGCTGTCATCGTTGTCCCTGGTCAGAGCTCCGCCCCTCCAGCGCTCCTGTTGGCTCAGCTCTTTACCTGTGCAGGACTTCCTGCCGGGGCTCTTAATGTTTTAACAGGAAGTGACACGTTGCTGGGTGCCAAAGTGGCCCAGAATCCGAGCATCGGCTACGTCAGCTACTGTGGCAACAAGCAGGTGTGTGAAAGAGAAATGTGGTTTTACCGTTTTTAACACAATTTCCTAAATCAACACACCCTTTGTTCCTGGTCCAGGATGGAGTGATGCTGTGCAAGGCCACAGCAGGGATGGGTGTCCCCGTCTCTGTCTTCCCCTGCATCGGGGCCACATGTCCCTTCATCATTTTTGAGTCCGCTGACATCGACAGCGCGGTGGATGGAGTGATAGAGGCAGCCTTCAAAAAGAAGAAAGAGGTGGTTCACTTCAAAAGAATCCTTGTTTCATCACTTCAGACCCCCGCCCTGAAGACACCTCCTAACCCTCCTCCTCTCCCCCCAGGTCACTGGGTGTTGTGTGTGCAGGAGAGTGTGGTGGACGGCGTTGTGGCCCGTCTCAGGGTGCGTATGGCCGGGAGGAAGTGTGTTGCTCTGCCCAGTGAAGCAGACAGAGTCCTGGTGGAGGCTGCAGTACAGGAGGCCCAGCAGCAGGGGGCCAAGGTAAGACAGAACCAGTTGAGGACGAGCTGTGCAGTGACTTTCTGTATGTTGCTAAACCAGTAAACGACTTTCATTTCCACAGCTGGTCCAGTCGTGCGCTGCTCCTCCGTCAGGTGACCTGTACCCTCCCACCGTTCTCTGTGGGGCCGCCCCCTCTTCTCCTTTTGTGGTCAACCCTTCTCCTGGACCGCTGCTCCCTCTCATGACCTTCAGGAGCAACACAGAAGCAGTGACGCTGGGTAAGGAGACATCTGTGGACACTGATGTTGGCAGTGAAGAAGTTTGTTGTACAGTGCTGCTTACTGCGTAGTCGACCAGGTAGGGTGTCCCAGACATCCCTTCTCCCAGCCAAGCTTTCCAACTCTTCCTGTGGGGTCCCGAGGCGTTCCCAGGCCAGATGGGATACGTGGTCCCTCCAGCGGGTTCTGGGGTCTCCTCCCTGTCTGTTCAGTGAAATATTCCACCTTGTGTTTTCACAGGGAACCACAGTCCTCACGGCCTGGCAGCCTCCATCTGGACTGAAGACCTCACTCTGGCTCTGGAGACGGCAAAGAGGTTCGTTCACGCACTTTAATCTTGATCTTCTTCTCTTTGTTATAAGTGACATCTCACATAATCGTCCTCTATGACCCCCAGTGGCCGGAGGGTTCTTTTTCACTTGTAAACTTCTGTTTTGTTAAAACTTCTCTGATGTCGTCTTATTATTTTTTCCACTGACGTTTTCCTCTTCCTTTATTTCGTCAGTCTGTCAGTTGGCTCCGTTTGGGTAAATTCCCACTCGGTGTCAGACCCTTGTCTGCCGGTCTCCGGTCACAAAGACTCTGGCACCTGCACCGATGGAGGACAGGAGGTGGGTTTCAGTCATTTCACTCTGACAGGAAACACCTGTATCTGCTTTTAGACCTGCACTGAACTCCGGATAATCTCCTGACATTCTCCGGAGCGGCTGCATGTGAGAAAGCAAACGTCCGAGTTAGAGATCAGCACTTTCTCCGGAGTTTCTCCTGCCAGCCCCCAAGTACAACTCTGGATAATGACAAGTGTGTTGATGACGTTTCTAACACGTGACAGACGCAAACAATACAAATACCAGGAGACTGTCAGGAGATTATCTGGAGTTCAGAGCATGTCTGAAAGTAGCTTTACAAACCAAACCATGAGGCAGAAGAGTCTTGGTCTGCATGTTGACCACCTCTCTTCTTTCTGCCAGGGCTTGTACCAGTTTCTACGCCCGCCCTGCTCCTCCTCTCCTCTTCCTCGCTCCACCCCTGTTGCTATGGACTACACAAAGTTTGGAACAGCAGCGTCTCCAAAGATAATTCCTGATGATTCAGACGCTGCCAGGTGGGTTTGTGATGCTTTCTTCACTTCAGGGTGTCAGATACCAGAGCTGCACACAAACTATCATTGATAATGCAGATAAAGTTCATCTTCTTCTTATTTAAGTCACACATAACTGATCTGTTTGCTGGACATGTGCTGACATGCGTCTCTCCCCCCCAGTGCTCCGAAGTCCTACCTGCAGTTTGTTGGAGGCAAGGCATGCAAATCAGAGTCAGGCTGCAGTGTAGCCGTGCAACCACCAGGAGGTGGCAGTGTGCTGGCCTACTGTCCAGATGGAGGTCGGAAAGATGTGAGAAATGCTGTGGAAGCTGCGATCAAAGTCCAGCCCGGGTGAGAGTTTCCACTGAAGCTGATTGGCTCCCTGATGAAACACACACAGGCATTTTGAATCAGATTATTTCTGGATGTCTTGAACTTGAACCTTAATCTTAAAACTTTCCCTGACCAAGTTAAACTATAACCTGATTTTTAAAGTGAACCTTTGAACTGACGAGAGGTGAGATGTGAGATTTATTCATTCAGGTGTTACGACACGTGTACGAATGTGTGTTTATCACCGGTCAAAGTACAACTTGACTCTAGGAGCTGATAAAAATAATTTGCTGAGTCATGGACACATAAAAATATGTGCGTATCAGCAGAGTGTGAAGAACTGAAATCCACACACAGGCCTTTAAAAATACAGTTTCTGCTCAATGGGCTTATTTTCAAATATAACCAGACAAAGACTGTTTGTTGATAATATTTCTTTTAACGTCCCCCCCGCCTCTAGCTGGATGAAGAAAAGTCCGTCTGCACGCGCTCAGTCTCTCTACTCTCTGGCCAAGGGCCTGGAGTCAAAGAGGCGAGACGTCGCTGCGTCCATCAGCGTCCACACCGCTCTGTCGGCTGGGGAGGCTGAGAAGGAGGCGGACCTCAGCATCGCGAGGCTCAGTGATTGGGCAGCGTACTGTGACAAAGTCCAAGGAGCAACTCTGGTGAGGCACAAGATTTATCAGAGAAAAGTGCTTTGAGTTGTTGCATCAGAAAATCATCAGCTTCAAGTCTCTGACAAACATCATCCCTCCTCTGCAGCCCATGCCACAGTCAGGCTCCGCCCTCTCCATCCCTGAAGCCCTCGGAGTCGTGGGCATCGTCCTCCCAGACAAGAATCCCCTCCTCTCCATGGTTACGCTTCTCGGAGCAGCCGTAGCCACCGGCAACGCCGTCATCATGGTGCCCAGTCAGAAGTATCCACTGGCAGCCTTGGCCTTCATTCAGGTTTGTGTTGAGATGTGGACGTCTCTGTGTTCACCTGGTGATGTGTCTGTAAACTCCACTGTCTTCCTCCGCAGGTCCTCCAGGCGTCAGACCTGCCTGCAGGTTTGGTAAATGTCATTTCAGGAAGTAGGGACCAGCTGACAGTGGCTCTGGCCAATCACAGCGTCATCAAGGCCGTCTGGTACTGGGGCAGTGCTGAGGTAAGAAGAGAATCCAAGAGAAACCTGAGATTTATCAATCTAGACACAGTCGTTATTAACCAGCCCGACCACACGTGCTCCTTCTCTCCTCCTCTGCAGGGCTGTCAGTTCCTCCAGTACACCTGCACCAACCCTCTCAAAACCCTGCAGCTTGTCTGCCAGAAGGTCGAGGAAGACGGGGGGAGGGACTGGACTCAGTCGCATCCTTCACTCCTTGAAGAAATGTGGAGAAACGCTGTGCAGTGGAAGAGTGTGTGGATTCCCACAGCGTGAGGAGACTGTAGATGATGAACGAGGAAGGAAGTGTTACAGAAAGTTTTACAGCTTTTTACTGTGACCTATGAAAACGATCAGATGCCTTTGAAATCAAAAGTGAACAGACAATTGTTCCTTCAACCACAAGCTCCTCAGCTGCCGTTATTCTGCCCATTACAACTTCCTGTAGCACTTGAAAAAGAAAGTAATCCTCCAGCTGAGGCCCCCCCGAAGTCCCCTGAAGAGGCTCAGCTGTTTCACACCAGGTCCCTGAAGCTCAGACCACATCACACATACTTCAGCTTCCATTACTCCACTGTATCTGCACCGCAGGGATTTATTAGGCAGGTTGTGAGTGAGTGAGCAGAATCTGACAGGTTGAATTTATAAAGCACTTAACAACAGACAGGAGATTTTAAACTACAAGAAAAGTTCCCCCCCGGTCTGTATCTGATACTAAAAAGGTAAAGAAATCGATATGAGGCTTATTCCTCGTTGCTTCACTGTGATAAAGACAGTTTACATTTCACCTCATCAAACTGAAGCAACAGAAACACACAGGACTACATGACTTCTTCTATTTAGAAGCAGAAACAAATGTTCTTAAGAAAAGAATATTTCAGTTCTGCTTTTAATATGTCCCGACACAGATAGCAGCTCGTTAGCTCGTAGGACTAATTGACTGTTGCTTTGCTCCAACTACCTGATGTCCTCATGTCCCCTCGTGTCTCGACCTCCGTCCTCTTTTCTTTCATCGTCATTACTTCAAGGTCAGAGTTTGTTTTGACCTGGTGCTTATTTCCCGTGTGGAAGTTGAAACCTCTGCCTTACAGTTCAGTGGATGAAGGAGCAAAGATCGATGGATCCTGTGTGAAGTCAATACAAATACTGTAATGCACTGAACTGACTCTTACATACTGTGGTGTAATGCTGCTGTCAGCGATGGAAACACATTTAGTCCAACATTCCCATCAAAGTCTATTTGTTTTCCATGTCCAAGTCAAGTTTATTAAAAATGATTTTCAAATTTGAATGTTCCCAGAGAGTCTCACTGTCTAAAAGCTATAATTAAAAGATAATTACACAGATGTGCACATTCCCTTGTGGTGTTTTAATGTTCTCTGATGGTGTCGCTCTCCAGATGTTGTGTTGTCCAGATTTAAATATTACATCAATAACGTTCTCGGCTCCCGGATGATGAGAAGGATCCTAATGTCGTTTTCCTCCAGCGCCTGCAAACGTTTCACATTATGTCTGAACAGCTTTGTTCATTTCTACATTTATGGATTACACTCTTTTGATCTATCCAAAGATATTTAACACAAACGTTACCACAGTTTGAATGAAAACCTCCGAGCTTCCCAGCGTATGTTAACCTGAACCTTAATGGCAGCAGCATGTTTATTAACTAAAAGGTCGATAACAGCTGAAACTGAACATTCTGTCTATTTCTGCAAAGTTTAACTTTTTAAGTTTTTACCTTTTAAAGAATGAGACACATGAACAGAAACAAACTCTCACAGAGATGAGTCAGGACCAGCGTCCACTGACTGGTTCCTGTTCTCAGACTGGATCCATCCAGCACAGCACTGACGCCCACTTCCTGTTTGACGGTTCACTGGTCACAAGACCAGGTCAGGTCGCACTGACCAAAACAGGAAGTGTGACGTCTGTGGATTGTGCTGAATCCCAACAGTGACACAGCACAATCCCCAGGTGAACCAGAAGCTGCTTCAGTAACTGTGGTGACGTGACTCAGCCTGAAGAAGGAGGGTTAGAAACATGGCTGTGGTTTGATCTGCTGAGTCACTCTGTGGAGAATGTGCTGTGAGGAGAAGTTCCAAATTCTACTTTCTGGTTCCACGGCTCAGGAAACGTACGGAAAAGGTTCAAGAAGATTTACTACTCATGTCAACAAGCTAATTAAAGGGTAGATGCAGTAAGATTAAGTGTAATTGTCCCACATTAGATGGGAGGTTAAACAGAATATGATAAGATAGACGTGTGTTAATAATTACAGGTGAAAAAAGACCTGCTGTACAATTCAGTTTATCACAGTCTGAGGACAAAGGTTGCAATAGAAGTATAAATATACGTTATATACTGGAGTGTATCTCTATCAGGGCTGACACATGTACTGTATATACACGTGTATACATACATTTACTTCAATATACACAGACTGTAACACTCAATTCAGTCTCTGTTGAACAGTGTATTTATGAAATATGAATTACACCCCTGCAGTCATGTTGCAATGGAAATGTTTCCGTGTAAGTCTGACTCCCTTTATTCTGAGAAAATGAAGAACAATCTTTTCCCGTGTGTTTTACGATGACGGGCCTGTGAGTCGTGTCTCACCTGAGCTGCGGTGCTGAGTAACGCAGTCATAACTACCTTGGATGAAAACACCTCATCAGCAGGTTTGAGATGTCATGTGGTGAATATATGAGCTGCAGCACGTCTGCGGAGCCACAAAGTCTAACTCATGGAAATCCACACACTGCTAAATGATAAACTCTGTTACGTTTTTTTCCATTTGCAAGAAGTTAACATCAGAAACAGTTTGTGTTTGTTTGTGCTCAGGAGCACGAGGGGATTTCAAGTTTGGTCTTTTATCTCCTTTGTTTACAAATGTGCTCAACACAGACAGTTTCCAGGTAGAATGACCGTACAGTCAGGGGGATAAATAATACAATAGTACATATTATAAAAGTACTTTAGAGTCTATGAGTTGTAGAGTCTTGATCTATTCTTTACAAGATTCAAGAAGCTGTATTGTCATTACAACATATGAGTCGAGGGAATAAAACTAAGAACTGAATCTAAAAACTAAGCAGAAGCAGCAAATACATACAATGGAATAAAATCCATAAAATCTGAAATATTTACACATTAATTTGTACATTTACTTTTCTAAATTATTTCCTATTGCTGACCTGAATTGATTAACTTGTAAAGGAGCTGGTGTTGCTACACAAAGAAAGATGATGATGATGATGATGATTATTATTATTATTAAATTCACATATATAATAATAATAATAATAATCAAGTTATTTTCTGTCCCTGTGTATTTATACATCATAAAGAATCCTGAAGTTTATGATTCTGATCTTTAGAATCTGCAGTAACTTGTTTATCTTCGTGCTCGTACGTGTAAACAGATGTAAACATGTTGACGTCATGTTTACAAGCTGATATATAATCGATCGGACGCTGACTGAGCATGACGCAGCAGAAAAAGCGCCGAGTCATTTCACATCACACGGGCACTTCCGGACCACGTGACGGCCGGGCGGAGTGACTGGGGGGGGAGGAGCCACGCGGTCAGCAGTATAAATACAGGGAGCGTCCCTCCTCCAACTCAGTCCGGGTAGAAACCAGAGAGGTTCTTGCTTCAACAGTGTTTGAACGGAGCGTCTCCTTTCGTCCCGCTTTGTTTCCGTGTTTAACTTCTCTCCTCAGAACCTGAATCCGCTTCTACTTGAAACTCCACTCGACGAACTCACGCACAACTTTATTTTTCTACCGTTTTGTTAAGAAAAACCCAAACCAGCCAAGATGGAGTCTCAAGTGCGTCAGAACTACCACCGAGACAGTGAGGCCGCCGTCAACAGGATGATCAACATGGAGCTGTTCGCCTCCTACACATACACTTCCATGGTAAGAGACATTTATATACTTATATTTATACTATACTACCATATATACACATCCATGGTAAGAGACACGCATATATATATTTATACTTATATTTATACACCTACACATCCACATACTTGTATTTATTTATACACCTCCATGGTGAGAAATGCTACACATAAACATAAATCTATACATCCATCAAGAATACATGCTTATATTTTCTATTCTTAATATTTATACTGGTTTGTGTTTATATTGTACTACCTTGTACATGATGACACGTTGCTGCTGTAACACAGGAATCAGTCAAATCTCTCTTTTCCCCTCGTACACTTTAAGTTCAAACACACAGAGTTAAGTAGAAGCTGTGAGTTGTCGTCACTGTGTCACTTCTTTAATATCTGTGACAAGTCGAGTGAGGACAACCATCCTGATGACTCATGAACTGTCTGTCTCCGTAACGACTGTGTGTCACTGTGTGTTTTCTGCTCAGTAACAATGATCTGGTAATAACCGGTGTTTGTCTCCTGGCTCCGTCCCCTCACAGGCCTTCTACTTCTCCCGTGACGACGTGGCCCTCCCCGGCTTCGCCCACTTCTTCAAGGAGAACATCGGCGAGGAGCGGGAGCACGCCGAGAAGCTGATGTCCTTCCAGAACAACAGAGGAGGACGCATCTTCCTCCAGGACATCAAGGTCAGTACACGGCAGAGAACTGGTGCAGCCACACCCAGTGTGTTGAGTTCAGATAAACCGTGAGTAACATGGAGGGTTGAGACTCGTTTCCTCCCGTCTGACTCCATCTTATCCCGTTAAGACCTGAAGCACCGAATTTAAAAACTCGCTCTAAAGCTTAAGTGTTGTGCAATGTGTACACAACGCTCCGTTTAGTTTCAGTCTGCTGTAATTCACTGGTTTCCCTCCTCAGAAACCCGAGCGTGATGAGTGGGGCAGCGGGCTGGAGGCCATGCAGTGCGCTCTGCAGCTGGAGAAGAGCGTCAACCAGGCGCTGCTGGACCTGCACAAGCTGGCCTCCGAGCACGTCGACCCTCATGTAAGTTACCAGATGACGTACGAGTAGGAAACGTTCTCGCGTGTTCCAAACCACTGATTGTGCTGTTGTCTGGTCCTCAGCTGTGTGACTTCCTGGAGACCCACTACCTGAACGAGCAGGTGGAGGCCATCAAGAAGCTGGGCGACCACATCAGCAACCTCACCCGCATGGACCCCAGCACCAACAAGATGGCGGAGTACCTGTTTGATAAGCACACCCTGGGTGGCTCGAGCTAAACGCACAACACCAGGAGTGAGGAGCTGAACTCGGGCTTCTGAGAAGAATCTGTGTCAAATCCTCCTTGTGGCATTTTAAGATCATAACTTCATCTGTTTATCAGAATAAACATTTTGAGCTGGACTTTGTCTGTTTGTAACTTTTTGAATCAATCACAAAATGAGCTTCTCAAATTAATAATTTTGGCTTAAATGTTGAATTGGTTAAGTAGTCAAATAACTTATTTCTTCAACAACTTGCATATAAATGAATATATTGAAGAGGAAATCTAAAAAGACAAATCTGTTGAAGATAATCTGACGCACAACCATTCAGACTGGTTTCTGTTTTTGCACTTTTACACCTTCACCACACGGTGGCGACATTTCCTCTTATTTGATGACCTGTTACAAAATTAAAAGTAGAATGATGTAAACCCAGATAATGTGGTCGTATTAACGTACATTTGAAGCTTTGATTATATTGAAGCTACTGACACAACAGGTCGTTGACGTTCAGATCCTCGGCTCATAATCAAGTAAAATACAGATGGAATCTCACACAATCCACTTTGCAGCTACTAGATCTCAACCAGATATTTAACGGCTGGAGGTGGAGATACGAGATGTATCTTTCTTTGGTATAATAAAGATCATTTTGAATAAATCCATATTCATTTATTGAAACACCGAGGACCCATAGACATGAACTTGTGAGGGAGAGTGAAAGATAAGTAGTGCAAATATAATCACATGTCATTTTGAAGCAGATAAAAGAAACGGGTGTTAAATAATTGCACTTTTATCAAGATATGATTTGTATTTAATTCACTCACGAGATGGAAACTGAAATAGTTTTGATGCTGAAAGATTTAAAGTGTTTAAATGAGTGGAATCTTAAAGATGGACTGTGTGTGTGTGTGTGTGTGGACACTAAGTGATTGGCAGTGAGGGATATTATGGAGATTAACACTGGGGGAGGGGAGAGAGAGGGAGAGAGAGGGGAGAGAGGGAGAGAGAGGGAGAGAGGGGAGAGAGAGAGAGAGAGAGAGGGAGGGAGAGAGAGAGAGGGAGAGAGAGAGAGAGAGAGAGGGAGAGAGAGAGAGAGAGAGAGAGAGAGAGAGAGGGGAGAGAGAGAGAGAGAGAGAGAGGGAGAGAGAGAGAGAGAGAGAGAGAGAGAGGGGAGAGACAGAGAGAGAGAGAGAGAGAGAGAGAGAGAGAGAGAGAGAGAGAGAGAGAGGGAGAGAGAGGGAGTTATCTCTTCAGTCAGTGTTGGTGAATTTGTCCTCAACTCGTTTGGATGCAGAATAATTACAATAAAGCCAAAGAAAGAAGCGACTGATCCAACACGGTGAGTCATGTGTTGCTTTTCATAGTTTGTAATATTAGTTATTTTACATTTACAACCATGAAAGTTTCTCTTTGTTAGTTATCGCTGATAAATTCATGTTTAAATTTACTTAATTAAGTAAAACAGCTGAAAAACCTAAATAAATTAACTGCAGCAAACATTTGAATTAAACAGGATTTTTAAATTGTGCCATTAAGAAGCAGCTTCAGTCACAGATGAGGTTAATGTTCATTTAGTGGATTTTATACTCGATGTTGTTCTGTATCTCTTCATTTTAACTTTTCACTTTGAAAGTTCCTCCTGGAGAAAACATTTATTTTACATATAGTGTGTGTGTGTGTGTGTGGGGGGGTGTTTTCCAACACTGGCAAAGATTAGTTTAAGTGGATTATGGGATGCTAGTGCACGTCTGTTTGCACGGAGCGCTCACGTGAATTCACCTCTAACAGGTTCGTGGTGTTTACATCGTACGCACCTTCTTTACAAAGCTGCAGATTCTGTAACTGTAAAAAACTCAGTGATACAGTCACGAACAATAAGTATCACAACGAATCATTATTGTTTGCTTGACTGATAAATAATGTTTCATATCATATTTCTTTAAAAGATTCCAGTGTGTGCATCATGCAGAGATTCAGAGAGTGATGACGTCCTGGGTTCAGTTCAGAGCTTTGAGCTTTTAGACAAAATCCTGTCGCCGGCTGTTCACCTCCAATCCGTCTGCATGTGGATCAGAGAAGATTGACTAGTAATAGTTATAGTTATAGTTATAGTTGTTCAACTAGTAAAATGCTAAACAAGTGGGACGAAGACTTAAAGGTTCAGTGTGAGATTCAGGTGAAAGGATCTATTGGCAGAAACTGAATATAAAAATATGTGTTTCATCTAAATTGTATGAATTGTTGTTTTCTTTACCCTAGAATGGGACCTTTATTTTTAAATACTTTATATTTATATACTTTATATTTAAATGATATCTACATCAGGAGTGTCTCCTCTCTACGGAGGCAGCCATGTTTTTTACAGTAGGCCAAACTGGACAAACTAAACGTCTTTTGAGTTTTTATGACGACTGAAGCTGGGGTTGGGGTGGGGGTGGAACCTTTCAGGCCTTTCCTTCAGAGGCAGGTCAAAGACGTATCAACAAAACTATAATTTAATATTCAACACACTACAGTAGCTGTATTTTATTATTATTTTATCATTATTATTCAGTATCACAGTATTTAATATCTCAGTGAGTGACCCACTCATCTGACAGATTTAATCAGCACCAGTTCTCTGTGTTGTTTTTGAGTCGCCCTCTTTAATCCACTGTTTATTCAATCCAGGGGCTGCGAGGGTCAGTTCCCAGTGAAACTCAGCTTGCCAACTACAGCAGATCTCATTATGGGAATATGTGGTGTGGTGAGAGGAGGAGGAGGGTGTAGAGGAGGGAGGGAGGAGGCAAACTGTCCTTTAATTTGTCTAAGCTGAGGATTTCTGGATTACCTTTGGCAATTAATCTTGTTACGTCCCTGCAGCGACAGAGGGTTGTCTGCTGTGGGGGGCGGTGTGAAGCGCCAGGGTGTAAATCCCAGAGGACGGAGACACGAGCGACAGACACACAACCTGCAGCTTTTTATTCACACTTTACGAACCTTTTAACCCTGATTTACCTGAAACTGCCTCATCGAGCTCAGTCAAACTGACGAATGGGAGGAACCCAGCTTTTCGACTTGACACTGAAGGAAGAGCTCAGGTGTGACTGCTCAAATGGAAGTTTCAGGGGCCGGGGCCTCTTCTGTACGAGCTCAGATGTGTTTTAAGACGCTGGTTCTCAACTCTCACTCTCTTCTTATCGAGCTCCGAGCGTCTTCGTGTGACAGGGTCGTTAATTATGAGCGACGTCGTCAGAAACATGAATAAAGTTCAAAAAATGATATGAGAAGAAACGCTGACACCTGCTGGTCTGGTTGGTAACAGCGACAAACCAAAGGGATAAACGTTAATGATGACCATGTAACAAATAGTAGATATACATTTTGATCGTTAAAGTATGAGGTTAAAGATCAAATCTAAATAAACAGAGGATTTTATTGAGGTTATTAATGAGCATTTTGGTTTTTGTTAAATCAGCGAAGGCCGAGTCGTGAGCGACCGGAGAGCCGATCAGAAATCGGTTTAGTTTCTACGTCATCGTGTCCAAACTTCTCTGTTTCTGCTCGTTCAGACTAAAACGCAGCGTCGGAGAGTTTTAAACTGAAAAGGGACGAACAGTTTCCAAACTTCTCGGCTCAGCTGCTGTAAAACTTCAGAGCAAATGGACGCCGGACGTTTCTGTGGCAGAGACGATGTGTTGATGTGTTTTCTGTAATAAAAACGTGTGGACGTAGCCTCAGTCAGATACTTGAAGGTGAGAGTGAGAGAGGATCAAAGAGATTACAGAAGGTGAAAGGTCAAACTGGAAGAAATATGAAAAAGAAGCAGAATCAAAAGATAAATGATCATATGTGTTTTCCTTTGTTGTGCCAGAGCAGCGATGCGATTGGTCAGCGTGGCGGGAGCGCGGCTCCGCAGGGCGGTCGAGAAGGAGGAGGAGAGGGAGCGTCCGCCGCCCCCCCCGCCCTCACACCACTCCAACAAGCAGTTTGAAACCATCAAGAACAAGTTCTTCAATGAGCTCACACACCTGCCAAGTGAGCGCACACGCACACGCACACGCACACATGAAGATGTAACGTGCACATCCGACACACACACAAGGACAATTCAAACACACAACTGAACCTGCTGTTGAACAAAGATCCTGCATCTTCTGTTTCATATCGTACCATCGTCCTGTCATCTCACGTTCACCTGTCTTCATTCTGCCCCCCATTTCTTCACGCTCCCACTCTGCTCCTCAAGATCATAAACTCAACAGTAAGTCCGTCTCGTCTACGTTTCTGTTGCTCCTGTTTTGAAGTCGTACGTCTTTGGTGGCAAGAAAATCCACAAAACTTGTTGTGAGGTGTAAAATAAAGATTTAAATTATGAGATAAATCGAAATTGGACTTTGAGTTTGAGTTAACGTGTTTCTTCAGGAAGCTTCCGTCTTCCAGCGCAGTCCATTTACTTCAGGCTACATCAAAGGCATTTTCAAAGGCAAACACTGACAAGGCAACTTCTCACAAAACCTTGTGAACTCTTGTATTTTAAAAAGCCAAATAATGTCCAGCATGATGTAGATGATCTTGTGCGAATGTTTTCTTATCTAACAGTTTAAAATGATTAAACAAGACAAGTTCTCAGTCAACGTGGCGACAATCCTTTTCTCAGAAATTCCTCACAAGTCTAATTCAGTAGTGAAATAAAACCTGTTCACCCGTATCAACGCTGTTTTCTATCACCAACCGGCCTCTCTCCTTCACCCCCCCACTTTCTCCAGTGCCCATGTGGGCAGTGGGAGCCATCGTGGTCGTGGTCCTCGCCCTCATCGCCTGCATGGGATTCTGCATCTACAGGAAGTGCTTCAACAAGGGCAGCAAGCCCAAGAAGGTCCGCGAGAGGAAGGGAGGACGAGGGCGCAGAAAGAAGGATAAGGACGGAGAGGAGGGCGATGAGAAGAAGGTGAGGAAGGTCGAGGGGTAGTCGCTACCACCGGTGTGTCTGCAGAAGACGTCCTGAGAGTTTATATCGTTTTCAACTGACGCTCCAAGACTCGATGTTGGTTCCTTTGAACGGAATATATTTGCCGTATATTAAGAATCACAATGCTTCTTAAAGACATAATGTCTTGTGACTGTGTGTCTTCTAGGAAGGAGAAGAAGGAAAGGAAGAAGAGGAGAAGGAGTCCCTTGGTAAACTGGAGTACTCACTGGACTATAACTTCAGTGATAACCAGGTACACGTGCACACAGCTCAACGCCGTATTAAAAGCGTGTGTTACTTTGGATTTGATAAACGGGACCCTTCAGTTTTTCACCCACTCTTCTCCTCTCTCCTCCTCCTCCTCCTCCTCCTCCTCCTCCTCCTCCTCCTCCTCCTCCTCCTCCCAGTTGATCGTGGGCATCCTCCAGGCACAGGACCTCCCTGCTATGGACATCGGGGGGACCTCAGACCCCTACGTCAAAGTCTACATGCTGCCCGACAAGAAGAAGAAGTTTGAGACCAAAGTTCAGCGCAAGAACCTGTGTCCAGTCTTCAACGAGACCTTCTCCTTCAAGGTGCGTAGACATCGATACCAAATGATTCCATTATTTGTCTTTGAGGCCTGGAGAAGCTTCAGATTTAACGTTTGATGATTCCGTCCTCTGCAGATTCCCTACACTGAGCTGGGTGGTCAGACTCTGGTGCTCCAGGTTTTTGACTTTGACCGTTTTGGTAAACATGACAACATTGGCGAGATCAAGATCCCCATGAACAGCATTGACATGGCACAGCCGATCCACGAATGGAAATATCTGGTCGGAGGAGAGAAAGAGGAGGTACATGCGTGTTTTATTATGTCATCAACTAAAATATATGATGAATGTCACAGTCGTTAATCTCAGAAATGTAATGAGGACGTGTTGGACCTCGTTAGAACGGGAAGAAGCTCAAGATTCAAAGCTACTTCGTCCCGACAACACAAGCTGCAATTCAAATGAAAAACTCATAGAACCATCTGCCAAGTTTTATTTTAGTCCATAAGCCTGAAGAAGCTACTCAATGTCTGATGATTCCTGAAAGTCTCCAAGTTATTATTTTTTTATATCCAGGGTAACGCTTAGACCGTGATTTCGGTCCTGCCCACATTTTTACAATTATGTCTTTGCTTGCTCGTGGTTGGCCAATGAGGTTGTTGACATATATTTGAATCAAGTTTTTTAAAGTGTTTATACAGAGACCAGGATTATTCATTTACACTCTGTAGTTGCAGAGATTCATTTTCGAGCAGGGGCCAGATTTCCAACATCTGAAGTAACCAAAGCACGTCTCTGAATATGTTTCTCCCTGACAGATAGAGAAGCTGGGCGACATCTGTATTTCCCTTCGTTACGTCCCCACCGCCGGGAAGTTAACAGTCAACATCATGGAAGCCAAGAACCTGAAGAAGATGGACGTTGGAGGCCTGTCAGGTGAACGCAGCACACTTTTCCAACAGGCATCAGTCCACTGAAGATCTTTCTCTGCTGCCTGGTCTGATCGACCGTCTGACGGCATGTCGCTCTGTCTCAGATCCCTTCGTCAAGGTGGTGCTGCAGCACAACGGGAAACGACTGAAGAAGAAGAAGACGTCCGTCAAGCAGAACACTCTGAATCCTTACTTCAACGAGAGCTTCAGCTTCGAGATCCCGTTCTCCCAGATCCAGGTTTGAATCGCTCCTCTCACAACACAGTGTCAGCTGGGCCCTCGTGAGTTCAGCTGAAACAGGAAGTTATGTTTTCACTTCTGTTTTCAAATGTTTCTTTGAAAGCAAGATTATGCAAAAACTACAGATTACCACGAAACATGGTGGAACGAAGTTATGGTTCAGGGAAATCGTGCACGTTTTGGTTTCATGGGAACCGGCATCTTTTCATCTGACTTGTGGCAAGAAACAGGAAGTTCTTTCCCAAAGTTGCTAAATATTCTCCTGCTCTAACTCCAGTGTCGTCTTCTCTGCCGTCTCCACACGCAGAAACTCCAGGTGGTGATCACCGTGTACGACTACGACAAGCTGGGCAGCAACGACGCCATCGGCAAGTGCTGGATCGGCTACGGCGCCTCGGGCGTCGGCCTGCGCCACTGGTCAGACATGCTGGCCAATCCCAGGCGTCCTGTGGCCCAGTGGCACACGCTGCAAACTGAGGAGGAGGTGGACGCTGCTCTGAAGGCCCCTATTCGCTAAACACACACACACCAACATCTGCAGAGGAGCCGTGTTCTTTCATCTGCAACCAAACATCTGGAGAGTTTTATGAAATGATCTGTAATCTTTCACACCTATATTGATTTTGTGATCTCTTTGTATGACTGTGTGTGTGTGTGTGTGTGCTTTATATTTGACTGAATGCATGAATCAGATTCATACAAACTAACACACGTGTGTGCTCTGGCTTCTGAACACTCAAACTACACATTGACACTGAACGATAAGTATGATTCACATATTCAGAATGAAAGTGTTAGTTTGTCCTCCAGCCCAGATACGGAACAAAATCAACTTAGTGTTTGCAAAGTAATGCTTTTTAGATTTATGACTCCAGAGAGTGACGTGCTAGAACTTCTTCTGCTCTCTGACAAGAAAATAGAAAAGTGACACAGATCTGAAGTGTGAATATTCTTCTGTATCGTCTTCCTCGTGTTCTCGTTTACCCACGGAATCCTGTCGTCAGTCGAAAAGTGTGTTTTCCTTTGAAATGTGTTGAATCTAGTTACATGTTTTTACTCTTTGTGGCTCCGTCAGTGTTTCAGAGGAGATTGTGTGTGTGTGTGTGTGTGTGTGTGTGTGTGTGTGTGTGTGTGTGTGTGTGTGTGTGTGTGTGTGTGTGTGAGAGAGAGAGAGAAAAGCTGTTACGACACTTTGTGACTGTCCAGGAAATAGCTGAACAAATAAAATGTTTCTGAACGATGACGGATGGATGGAATTTCATTTGCACATAAGCAGGAACACACACACACACACACACACACCAACACAACTTTGTAATCAGAGGAACAGAAATATTGTTGTAAAGATAGTTAATCCTTCACTGTGTAATTATTGCCGCCGTTTGTCCCACTGATCCAATCATGAATACAGAAAATATGTTTCTGAGCAGTGACAGGCAGCGTAACCTTCACTGAATCATTTGAGTTCAGTGTGTGTGTGTGTGTGTGTGTGTGTGTGTGTGTGTGTGTGTGTGTGTGTGGTGAGAGAAAGGCTGGATTAACAGTGTGTCCTCTTTAGTCCTTGTCTCGCTGTGAGCCAAACATGTGAGGCAGGAATTAGAGAGGGAAGCGTGGGGGTCATACAGGAAACATAATTACCACCAACAGTGGCTGAGACGTCTCAGCCACTGTACACTGATATCATGACAAACATCAGATATCATGACAAACATCAGATATCATGATAAACATCTGATATCACAACATGACAAACAGATCCCGGGTTGTGATCCACAGAGAAGATTAATTAAAGAAACTCAATCTTGATGTAGTTTCCCTTGTTTTTCCATCCGTCCAAATAAAAATGAAACAAAACCAAGTCAACACTGAGAGCACGTCATTTTATTATCAACACATCTAATCAAGTACATTCAGCATCTCTCTCCCACCCAGGGAGCGTCTGGGCAGCGGCTCTGGAACCAGACGACCACAGAGACCAGTGTCGTTCCTCTGGTCCTGTCTCCTCTTTACTTCCAGCGACCGCCCACCTTCCCTTTGCCGTGGACCTTTTTACTGTAAGAGGAAGAAAGTAACAAGACGAAGGAGGTAGAGGAAGACGCGACAGGAAAGAGGAGATTTCTATTTTAACCATATTTTCTGTTGAAGTTACTCACAACTTCTGAGCATGTTGGATCCGGTTGAGCAGCACAATGATCTGCAGGAGGAGAAGAAACGTGCTCAAGCTAAATGACCTCAGGGGTCAAGTTAAATTAAGGTTTTATTTGAAAGGTTTTATTGCTAAATGCAACAATTATGGCTAAAATCAGATCATCTTGTTTTTAGATTGTATTTGATTTCTGGAAGTTACCTCCACCCCCCCCAGGGGACCCAGACCCCCTGTACTCTACCGCTTCACTCCTGTTATTGTCCTGTCTGCTGTTACCTCGTATTTCTGGTGTTTCATGTGCTCCATGAAGTCAAACTTCTCCGACTCCAGCTGGTAGACCCAGTCCCACAGCTCCTGGGCCTGTTGCCTTGGAAACACAAAGGAAAAGGTGTCGGTGATTTGTCTCCACAGCGTAAACACAGACACACGGAGCGCTGGTTGGAAAGAGCCGACCTGGAACTCTGTGCTGGGTTTGGTTTGGTGTTGATCAGTAAAAACAGAGATACCTGTATTTACCTTTTCAACTTTAAAAATACTTTGTTGTGGTTTTTATAGTAAAAAACACACTTTTCCAGATCGCATTTCGTGGTTTTCTGGGTCTTATTTGTTCAAACACTGTGTAAAAGTGATGAGTGCTCTAGTCATATAGTTATTGTTGTGTCTCACTTGAGGGCGTCCTCCCTCAGGTTGTCCATGCTCAGCGGCTGTCGTCTCTCAGTCAGAGTCTTCCTCTTGATCTCTCTGCCCGTCAGACGCTTGCCCTTCCTCGTCTCGGCCTGGAGCAGAAGGAACACAGTCAATCAGTGTCTCATCATCAATCATCATCATCATCATCACTGAGAGGAAGAGCAGCAGGTGTCTGACCTTGGCCAGGAAGCCTCCGAAGTTTGCTCCCATACCAGACAGCACTTTCTTCTTCTTGAGGTCATCATCAGCCTTCTTCCTGGCCTCCTCATCCTCCTTTCTGTGCCGCTCCTCCTGACGGAAAGAAGCAGGAGCGTCACATTTACGTGTTGTGGATTTTGAGGCATGAGGAGGGTGTGTGTGTGTGTGTGTGTGTGTGTGTGTGTGTGTGTGTGTGTGTGTGTGTGTGTGTGTGTGTGTGTGTGTGTGTATGTCTGTGTGTGTGTATGTCTGTGTGTTACCGCGATCCTGTTTTGTCGGTCCTTCTCCTTCTCTGTTCGAACCCTCTGGATCTCAGCTCTCTCTGAACGACGATTCTCCTGGTGGAGAGAAAAGCAAAGGAAACATTGGCAAATTAACTGCAGCCCTTTAATACCTCACTAAAATAAATGTACTAAACTTCCAGGGTCAATTTCTGCATCACATTTCTGTATCCGTGCTGTTGTTGAAGATGTGATCTTACTATTCTGTCTTTGAGGCCGATCAGCTCTTCCTCGTCCTTCTTCCTCTGCTCAAAGTGGACATCGATCAGCGTGTGCAGCTCCTGTAGATCCTTCTCCATGCGCTTCCTGTGGATGTCCTGTGGCAACCAAACAATGTTATTCACCACATATCAGGATGAGATCCTTTTAATTCTGTTTCCAGTTGATTTATTGGATCTGATCTTAATGACTATTTCAATCATTCTATAATGTTTTATTTGATCTTGTTTTTACTCTTTTCTCGTCCGTAACAATTTGTATTTGTGCTCAAAAGCTTTGTTTCCTATCACTTGGTTTCATTTTTTCATTTTTCAACTTACAAAGCATCGTGTTACTGTGTTTTGAAAGGTTCTGTATGAATAAAGTTTATTATTACGTAACAGAAAGTTTGGCTTAAAGTGCTTCTTCAAAACTTACATCAAAATCCACCCTATCTCCCTCAGGGATCTTTGGGGCAGCGAGTTGAGGCACCATCGGCCTGAAGGGAGGAAGGAGGCACAGAACAGGCTGAGCATTTACAACTGATCAAAGATAAGATTATAGGAGAAGGAAACATTACAAATAAAAAATGCATCAGCTTGAAGGAACCTACTTGGGTTTGGGACGCTCCTCCTCTGATGACGAGAGAGAAAGAACAGATCATGTTATTGAATACAAATGTTTCTCTTCAGACATGTTGGAGAAGAAAGGTTAAAAAGTTTCTTAACGAGCAGAAACACACAACAAGCACTGAGGTCAAATAAAGCAGCTGTTGTAGGTTATGGAAAACACCAAAGCAGCTTCCTCATCAATCCAATCAAAGTTTATTATCTATAAAACAAAGGTGAAGATAATTCTGAAGGGTGGAGCTGAGCAGGAGGAGATAATCGTGGGTTTTACTCTTCAGGAGACCAAAGAGTGTTTCTCACCTTCCTCCTGAGCATCTTGATCTGCTGCAGCGGCCAAACCAAGGCAGAGAGAACGACGGCAGGATGGAAATAAAAGTTATTAATGATGTGGGACGAGCACACGAGAAAAGAAAGGAAGGAAGGAAGGAAGGAAGGAAGGAAGGAAGGAAGGAAAGTTAAAGATAGAGAGAACAGTGTGATGAGAGAAGGAGAGAACGATGTGGAATGAATGAAGTCAGTTTCATGTGCGTCAGACATTAGAGAAGCTAAATCAAAGACATGTTGAGAAATGCTACACTCTTGCTTTGGAAACTATCATTTCCCATCATGCAACGTGAGCCACACGGTTCATTGCACTGAACCATCTACTGTGGCCGCAGGGAAACGTAGTTGTTTATTACACAGAGCACAGGTGCGTATTATTTACAACCTGTTTACACAGGCGGCAAATCAGGCAATAAAAACATATGATCTTTATGTATATATATATAAACTAGCATATATTATATATACACATGTTATAACCTTACCCTGGAACTCCTCTTGCTCCTCTGATCAGCAGCACCAGTGGTTTTAGCCGATGGAAAAGAAGAAGAGAGTTGACAGGTCAGTTAATTGTCCTGAACTCGCACAGTTATGAAGAAGAAGAGGAGGAGAAACAACTTTATCGTAGCTTTAGTCACGGTGGCTGTTTTCCCCCTCCGTCTTTTTAAATAAAGATGGACGACATGTCTCTGTCTCCTCTGACTTTCCAGAAATGAAGCCGAATGATCTCAGTCTCAGCTTTGATGATGTTTCACCAGTTTGTTATAGCATCAAATATCTGATTAATACCAAACTTACTGGAGAACTAAGAACGACCTCCTCCATGTCCGTCCACTAACATGGAGGAGGTGGGGTTTATGACCTGTGCTGCTGTTCACAGTCTGAGATCAACACACACTAGATCCATCCGTCCACTAACCGGGATCTGAACCAGTAACCTTGTTAATCACCCACACACACCATCAAACAATCTTCACTCTTGTGACACAACAAGCAGCCGTCCTGTGTGCGTGTGCACGCTTTGCATTCTGGGAGTCTCCCCGTCCTTACCTACTCCGTCCTCCTCCACCTCCTCGGGCTCCTCCTCCTGCTCCTCCTCAGCCTCTGGGGACAAATGAGAGGCAGAGAAATGAAAACTGTCTCATGTCTCGTATGAATCTTCACGGATGATGTTTGTGACGGATTTGGACACAACTCACCGTCTGCCTGCTCCCTGCAGAGAAGACACAGACTCGTTATCAGTTCATGTCACAGTTATTTACACTGAAATGAATAAATGCTGCTGCTCTACTCACTCGTATTCTTCTTCTACGTCTGACATGACTGCAACACAGAGAGAAGACACTGAGTGAAATGCAGAACAGCCACGTGAAGTAGAAACCGAAGATTAAGTCTTTGATTGATGGGATTTTTAAAAAGTGATGAACACGACAATTAATTTATATGATGTGTTAAAGTCTCGGCCGCAGCCAAGTGCCACACATGCTCGTTTCAGACGCACTCCATCGACCACGTTGCTGAAATATCAAATGTGCCAATCTGAGCACCCAGGGCTGTGTTGGTCTTACAATGTAGTCGGCCGCAGTGCTGTTGTGTTGCAGTGTTGGAATGCGAGTGTTTGAACAATCCCTCTGAGTCAGCGACAGTGTTTGAATCTATTTATTCTGCTGTTGAACTTGCAAAAGTGGATTTTCACCTGAGCACTTTAGACCAAGCACTGAAAACAGAGCTTAGTGCTGAAATACCTGCAACAACAACGGAAACACAGTAAACTGCTGCAATGCTCTGCCTGCAGGACGTCCAACACAGGTCCAAGGAAAGCATTGGTCCGAGAAGAGGGACACAGAGTCCTCCACTGACCATTCCTGAAGACCCGGTTCTCTGCGTGTCTTCGAGGAACCGACAGAACCCTGAGGATGCTGCTGATGAAGCGGACGAGAGGAGGAGGCTGTGTGGAGATGAACAAGGCTGCAGGAGCAACATCCACAAAGAGACCATTTGTCTCTTTTATAAGAACACGAGTCCTCATCACTACATCACACGTGTCCTCAGTCTCCTGTGATTAATCTCTTTGGAGACGGAGAAACACACACAAGCATGGAGACATGGTTTTCACTATAAATTGTCTGTGAGCTGCCATTGTCCTGACATAAAGCCGCACACACAGGGGGGGCTGACACCTTCCTGGCAGCGTGCACTGGCAGACTGATGGAGTGTGAACAGGTGAGAATGTGACGAGGGTTCGACACAGACGGACCCGAGCAGATAGAGTTTCTCCCTCTTTCTAGTGTCCACCTTTGTCCTCACTGACTGTTTGTCCCTCTGAACTCTGACAAACCGGGATCATTCACTTTGAAACACTGCGCACGGGATCGGAAGTGGAAATATTTAGATTTTACAACAATTTTAGCACCTTAACTGTTAACTGACGAGTGACTGATGATGTCATCAGCTTGTCTCGGGTACTTTCCATTCTGTGTCACAGTCTTTACTCGAGCAGAAGTACAGATTCAACCTAGAGGTATAAAAGTACAAGCTCTGACATGTATTATAATAGTTTTGCTGTGTTTTTATAGCATCAATAACTCAAATTGATTTTAGTTTGGTCCTATCCCATCCACTAACATGGAGGAGGCAGGGTTTACGACCTATAATGTCTGAATGAGCTCAAAGCAGATTCTCTGACGGATTCACAACGAGCGAGTGGGCGCGTTGATGTTTCTAATACGACAGAAACAAAAAGATCATAAAGGTGAGACGATGAAGGACATGAGGGGTTTACAGAGAGGAGGAGGAGGAGGAGGAGGAGGAGGAGGAGGAGGAGGAGAGAGGAGGAGGAGGAGGAGGAGGAGGAAGAGGAGGAGGAGGAGGAGGAGGAGGAGGAGGAATGATGGACGGATGAATGAGCACATGAGTGAAGCTGGGGATTTAGCAGAAGAATCAGGTTCCAGCAGACAACAGGCAGAGGCCTTAGCAGGGTTAATTTTAGTCAAGGACAGTGTGTGTGTGTGTGTGTCTGTGTGTGTGTATGTGTGTGTGTGTGCATTTCTTCATGATGAATGATGATGATGTCAACTTTATTCAAGACTAAAATAAAACATATTGATGCACAGATACTGAAGCTCAGCACAACTGCTCTAACTGGGTTTGAGTTACGTAGTGAACAGAAGAAATCCATGAAAATATCCATGTTGCCCGACACAAACTTCAGAAATAAGTCAGCGTGATATTATTGGATGTGAAGCAGGTGAAAATGTGTGAAAATGAAATTGTCTGCGATGTGAAGCAGTGACGCTCCTGCAGCTGAAACACAGGAACATGCAGCCCTGAATCTCTGGGCTGAAACTTGTAAGAAGCACAGATGAGGACCTGCAGGAGGAAGACATGCTCGGTGTCTTTGTCCATTTCACAGAGAGAATTATGGGTAAACTAGGTTCATATTAATCTTATTCAGTTTATCTTTATACTGAGACACCTGTTTAACACCCTCCACTTTCCTCTGGGTGCTAAAGATAGCAGCTCTGACCTCAGGCTGTTGAAAGTTATGAATGTCGTTGGCTGTGATACAAAGGAAAGTAAAAGATTTCAATCTATGTATGCACGTACGCACACGCACACACACAGACACACACAAAAGCCTTATTAGCTCCCTCAGCTCTGAAGGACGTCGGGCAAACTGGGCACCAACGGTTTTCTGCTGTGGCTCAGAATCAAAACCTTCAGATCCTAAACAATGTTATGAGAGAATGTGCTGTCTAGTTATCTGGATACAGATCTGCACATGTGTGGCTTTCTGGGGATTTCTCTTTAGGCCACTGTCACTCACTGTCAGTCGCTGTCAGTGATTGTTAGTGATTGTCAGTCACTGTCAGTCATCATCTGTTGTGTCAGACAAAGAATGAACCACAGTAACACAATCAGAACAAAGTGTAGTTGCAGCCATTAATCCATCAATCCTGCAGCAACAGATGTTTTTACATTGAAACCGTTCAGTATGTTTATGTTTTGGTGCCATAATGGACGTTGCCTTTGGATTTTTTTGGGGTAAAGTATGAAATTTTAATTTCAAAACACTAATGATTTTTGGTTTGATTATATTCAAGGTAACTATTCATTTAACAGCAGCAGGACGTTTACTTCCAGATAATTGAATCTTAATTGAGATAGACGTTTTTTTTTTAATAACAATAATAATAATGACTATACATGTGATTTCTATAGAACCTTTAAAACCAGAGGTAAGATTTACTTAATAAAAAAGTGCAAAGTTAATCAATTATAGAAAATCCTGATCATACTCAAAAGAATAAAAATGTATGTGTATGTATAAAAACACACAATTCAAACCACTAAAGTTAAAAGACGTTTGGTTGAATTTAAATAATTTAGCATTAAAGGGTTTAACTCTCGCGGCAACAAGGGAATGTTAACGCAACGAGAAATACATGAAAATGTAAACACATCATATTCAGCGATCGAAGTTCGGAAACATAATAACTGACAGACAGACACACATACCTGTACGGAGAGGTGGTTTCACCAGTCACAAGAGACAGAGGGACCGAGACTGGAAAGAGAATAACTCGTACAGGAAGAGACAGAGTTTTATACATAGAGGTGTGTGTGTGTGTGTGTGTGTGTTTGTGTGTGTGTTTGTGTGTGTCTGGGAGCTATCTGAATGACTATGTGTGTAAGCATGCTGTGAGAATTACTGAGTGTCCAAGTATATAATGCAAGAATAACTGTGACTGTCCGTGCGTGTACAAATGTTCAGATTTGAGGGCGTGTGTGTGTGCGTGTGTGTGTGTTTGCAGGCGTGTGTGTGTGTGTTTGCGTGCGAGTGTGTGTGTGTTTGCGTGCGAGTGTGTGCGCTGTCAGGGCTCGGGGCCACAGGCGGATTAAGCCGAGGCAGAAAGACGAGCACCCCGCAGGATTAGGGAGAACAGAGGGATGACCTCACTGAACAAATGGGGGGTGCCACAGGGCAGGTGGAGAGGGGGTTGGTGATGATGAGGATGAGCGATGAGGAGCGGCCGCTTGTTTGAAGATGGACGAAGTGTCTCCAGAAATGAAGCCAAAATATCCCGGGTCCAAACGCTGCCATCTTGCACAGCTGGAGTCTGCGCAGTAGCGATCGGGGGGGTGGAGTCGCGGCAGCAAGATGTCGATGCCGGCGCTCAACCTATCGTGAGTCAGTGTCAGCTGTCAATCATGAAGCGAACTCATCAGGAACATGAACCCTTGAACATCCGTGTGATAAGAACGACCCAAAACGACCACATTCGACGCAAAAATCAAGGACGTAATTCTGAGGTTCCCGAGCCGAGCGCCCTCCTCGCCACGCCTGCGTCTTCAAATCCTGTCCATTAGAAATCCCAGAGGAAGTTGGCGACCATCATAACCCCCTCACTGGGACCGTGGACGTTTCTCAGAGGGTGAAGCAGGAAGCAGCTGCTGGTCCCTGAACCGCGACAGGTGAGCTCAGGTCCACACACTAACCTGAGATATCCACATGTCACTGGACTCACCTTCTATTTACTTATCGTTTAATCGTCAAAATAAAAAAGATAAATAGCCCAGATTGAATGATTAGATTTATCAAGGTGAAGATTCTAATTAAAGATGATTGGATGATTGTTACTGAGGATAATGTTCCACTTATCTCTTTCTAGTTGTTCTCACTTGTATTGAAACCATTGAAACCATTGACGGCCGTGTGTTTGGGACCTCCCAGTCACTGTCAGTTGGGAAACAGCCAGTTGGTCCACATGGTGCGTTGGAAAAATATTTATGGGTTAGGGTTAGGGGAATAGAGAGAAACGTGAGAGCGGCGCCTCATCAAGCCAAACAATGGATGGGGGGCGGAGCAGATCCAGAAATAGAGAAGTGACGGCTTCACTCGTTTGCTTTTTCCATGAAAGGAGAGATTTCCAGTTCACAGAACAAGTTCCAGAGGCTTAAGAACAGAATCAACACGTTCTCCATCTTGTATATTCTGTTCCGTCTCAGTTTCATCTGCAAAGAACCAACAGGAGACTTCTCTCATGGTCTTTATCGCCTCGTTGCTCAAACTATCGTTCCAGAGGTTTTTTGTTGTGACTCCAATATTCTGATATTAACCAGATTAAGATAATAGTCTGTCATGGAAACTGCATTTTCTGATTAACCTGAATGACGTCATACTCAGAATAAACAGTAATCCATTTAAGACGTGTGGAGTATTCTGACCTTAGTCTCATTATACACACTCTGAATAAAGAAAACTGTTTACAAATGTAAAAAAATACTTCGATTAGTGACACACAAATGATTTAAGGTTTTTCAAATTAGAGTTATCACTTGTGTTTAACTTTAATTTAAACAAACTTAACTCATTTGTGTTATCGTGAGTCTCCCAACAGAAAACCTGCTGTGAGTCAGATCCGTTCTCTGGTTAACGTGGATTCAAGTCATGAATCAAATAAAGCAGAGGAATTCGATTTTAAATGAAAAACGTCTCTTTTATTTCATCATTTTTTAACATAAAAAAAATAAATAAACAACTTGACAGAAGTTCTTCAGTTTCATGATGACACCACAGGCAGAGTGACCGTCAGAATCTGAGGAAAAGAAAACAGGTGCTGTATCATACAAGTGTTACAGCCCATCGTTTGTGTGTGTCTGTTTGCTCAGGCTGGTGATGTTGTCACTGTTTGTGTCTTTTCTCCTCTTCAGTGGTTTAGTGTTTTGCGTGTGTGCATTCTAGCTTTACGTCTTGGTATCATGTCTGAATTTGTGCGTTTGATCCAGGTGTCACCGTGCACAACCATCATTGTCACAGTCTGTGTGTGTGTCTGTGTGCGGTACACGCAGTAGCTGATGCGTAGGTGTGGTTCGTACCTCGGTGCTCTTGTTGTACTGTGCCACACTGTTCTCCTGGTCGATGAGGAAGGGGTGGAAGAGGTCCAGATGGAAGAGCGAGGGCCGGGCCGTTAACACCAGTCGATCTTCTCCGACGTCCAGAACCAGAGAGCGAGACGATGGCTGCAGGCGACAAAGAGTTAAACTTAGTTTCACAAAAAAGTTAAGGTTGTTTTGGAGGGTATAGCATGACACAGAAATACAAATATATGGATTTCTTCTAATATAACTGTAAAAGTCAGATAAACGTGTTAAAACAATCAAAATCATTAAATATCTCCCAAACTGTGGAGTTGAATTATCCAGAAAATATGTCTGCATGTGTTACTCTTCCTTTAGGTATTGTTGGTATGTGTGTACATGTCTGTGCATGTGTGTCTGTTGCGTTCTGCATATCTCACCACCCCCGGTAGCTGTATTTCGGCGATGAGATACTCGGGGTCACCAGCAGGAGGCTCTACAAGCAAAGTAAAGTCTGGTCTGGGGAAAGAAGTGAGAAATGAATGATGAGGCCCGAAGGACACGAAGGAGGCGAGAGACACAGAGAGAAGAACAACACCAAAAAAAGGATGAGCAGAGAGAAAGAGCAGGAAAGGGAATGGACAGACACATAATGGGAGGAAAGGCAAAAGTGTTTGAGCCAATGAACTCTTGACTTCACATAAAAATCAGACATCAGCAAACATTTACCTTTTGGCCGGAGCAGAGGAGTTTTCCCTGTGAGAAGAGATGGAGAGATTAGATCTATTTAGAATCCACCAACTGACAAATCTACAGATTTCGCAATGAACGGATGACAACCAAATCAAAGCAAAGACCTTGCGTGACTCCCAACCCGCAGATTTCTGTCCCTGAATGACACCTAGATGGAAAAACTAGCACATGGAATTTGTCTGTGGAAGCCGTTGGCGTCTGATTCATCCCACAAAGTTTCTAATAGATTAGATAAACTTTATTACAGGCTCTAGACCCAATAGCAAGACATACACCATAAAGAAAAAAGAAAATAGATACATAAACACATACAAACATACTCTTATTCATGAGAGTCTTAAAAGGCACCCATACCAATGTTTCCACAGATATGATTGATATCTGACCGAGCTGCACCTGGGGCTTGTGAGCATCATTATAATACAGTTTTGTGACTCATCAAGTCGAGACATAAACTTAAACATCAGGTTCCTCAAGTGAGCCTGTAAGGTAATAAACTGTTTTCCTATTAGAAACTTTTTTACACATCTATAAGCAGGATAAACATTTAATAAACTGTTTATAACACATAATGTAGCTATGGGGGAATTTTTAATGTTTATTTAGACGTAATGATCTTGCACCACTACAGTCATGTTTTACTATAAGGTAATAATCATTAGAGGTTTATACAGCGGCTGCCACAGGAGTAAGAGTTGTCTTCAGATGCATTAATTAAATATAAACGCTACACAGCGAGACTCGAGTCAGAAGAGGAACCAGAAAAGAAGAACCCTGTACTTCTGTTTCCTGTTCACACGTACTGAGGCTGCAGCTCCTCAATCACCGGCCTGCTCTTTGTGCGGATGTTCTGCTCACCGACGGATCCCAAAAACTTCCTGTTCTTCAACACCTTCCAGTCTGCAGAGGGTCGAGCATGAACGTCAGCAGCTGAAGAGGCCGGTTACTTCCTGTAACATTTATCTAAAGCTGTGTCTCACTTCATCAAACCTACCTCTACTGAGCTCTAGGTTGTATTTGTTCTCCAGACCCTCTAAAGACACCAGAATTACAAACTGCTCGAACAAAGGATCCTTCTACAAGACACACACATATTTACATTATACATTTCATATTGTCACAGTTTTGTTATGTTTCTTAAAACTTGCTGGAGGGGCATGTGAAGTACAGGAAGGAGGAGCCCATCAAATTTGAGTTTTTTGGGGTATTTATGTGAATTTCTCAAGGAGATCTCTATTAAAAAAAAGTGCTAATATATATGATCTAGATGTTGATTTAATTTAACAAGTATTTTAGAGAGTTACTTGATTTAATTACTGGATGAATACTGAACAAAAATAACCTGCAACATCTACCACTGTGTAGCTATGATGGTTCAAGCTGTTTTGACACGTCTCTAATAGTAGATGTATCAAAACAGAGAAATGGAACCAGGATTTGTTTCCACCTTGTCGGAGGTCTGTGCTTTCCTCTTTTCCCAAATGACAACATGCACTATTATATGAATGAAATACCAAGGTCACACACACACACACACCTGACACATCTGGAAAAACTCCTGGTTGATGACCACATCGTAAGCTGTGCAACCCTGAGAGTCTGACAGAGAGAGAGTGAGAGAGAGTGAGAGAGAGAGAGAGAGTGAGACAAACAGATCTTATCTTCTCTGTTTTGCTTTGTCATTCCATGTTTACTTAGCAAGACGTGCCCTCTCTTGCTTCTGAGTAACTCAATCTGCCCTTTGTATCTAAGCAAAGTTCATTCCCAAGACATTTCCCCACGGTTTCCGAGTTGACGGACACGTTCGCTGGAGACGATGAACAACAGGCTTCGAGCTCGTCAGAGGTGTCGTCCAATCAGCAGCATTGTGTATTAAATGTATTAAAACCCAGTCGTACTAAAGTAGTGACTCAATACATTCTTAAGTCCTCTACAAATGCTGATGCTGGCTGTCGACATCAATTGAGGATTTTAGAAGCAGCTTTGAAGACAGAGACCGTAACATCAAGTGCGGTTTTAAGTTTTTCTACCTTTAAGATTTTGTTCCTGCACCACAGTCTACATTTAAATAAAAGTTTTGTCCATGCAAACAGCTTCTGGATTCTTTCCAGTTAATGGTTACTCATTTACTGATGTTACTGATTTATCCTAAAGCTGATTGTGAACTAATGACCCATCGCCCTACTTTTCAGTGAAACTCTAAACCTGTAGAAACATTAAACCCTGAAGAAGCACAGCCGTCTGTTTTCTGAATCACGCTGAACTACAAGTTCAAACACTGCACATTCACTGTGTGGACAACAAACACTGATGTGCCTGCCAATACAATATTATATTTGGCTTCAGTTACATACTGTTGTCTATTTCCGCGTGTGGCTCGCCGAGGCTCATGGGAACTCTGTAGCCACTGGGATCTTCTGATTGGAGCAGCTCCACCAGATCCTCTCTAGAGATTTCTGGGGGAGGCGGGACTGAGTTTGACTGACAGATGTTGACAAAGACCTTCTGCTTGGCTGGCTCTGAGATGGTCTTCACGCACATGCCTGGGAAAGAGAGAGCGAGAAGACAATCATTCCTCTTTCCTGCATGAGAGAGTGTGTGTGTGGTCTGATAAAACTTGTGCAGACACTCACCGGGTTGAGGTCGGATTACTTTGGAATCTGGATTCTCAGTCTGCATTTGACCCATCGTCTAAAAACACGACCGGTAGTTAACTTCAGACACATCAGGAGGTTTCACACATGTTCAGTTACTCCAAAAGAAAAACTAGATCAAACCGAAGAGGTTAAGTCTTCTCATGACGTCCGCACACGAGAGAAAAGACGGTGGATTCGAACAGGCTTTACTGCACCGAGCTTTGGATTTTCACAGTTTTATTTACTTTACTCTGGACATTCCCAGGAAATCGCCGCTCCACTGGAATGCACTCTGGCAGCATTTAATGATTAGGTGACTGCAGGAATTCAGTCCTGTTAACAGTTTGATAAGATTCAGACAGCAGTCTAACCAAAAGCAAGAACTGTTTATATATTATATACAAGTTTTTAAAGAAAGATATCACAGCATTAGCTTTTTGATTAAAAAAATTTAAAAAAAACAATTTTTAAAAAACAAACTCCAGGCTTGGTTTATGTAACAGCTTTATATCTTTCATTCATTAAACCAAACTATTTTAACTCAGGATGCATCAAGGCAGAGACACGTTCAGAAAACAAACAGAACATTACAAGATACAGAATAAATCACAGATAAGAAACAGTCAAATTTGCTAAATGGCAAAAGTATAAGCCTCAGGAATAATAAACCAATCCACTAAGACAAGAACAGCTGGAGGTAAAATAAAGTCAGAATTTAAACTTAAATTGACCTCAGGATAAAACTGAGTTGAGCTTGAGATTGTTCTTGGTATTATTCCTGTGCAAAAGGAGAAAAATCATTCTATAAAAGATAAGTGATATTAATAATAGCAGTTTTGATAAATGGACTCATTTGCTTTGTGGCTGAAAGTGAGACGAGCAGATCGACATCACCATTGTTAAATATGGAGCTAAAGGCAGCTAGCTTAGCTTAGCAGCAGCTTCAATGGACATTTATTAACAAATCATACCTTATTAATTTAATCAAAAAATAACCGGTTTACATTTTAGGTGCCGTACTATTTCTTGACATAGTTCGACACATAACAAGAGTATTCCTTGAAAATGCCAAACTATTCCTTTGGAGCCGGGCTGAAATAACTAGATTCCACCTTTTTTTTTTACGATCCCAAACTTGAATTGATGAACTACAGTTTGGACCTGGGTCTGCTGCTGGTTACTGGGATCTCACCTGTAGCAGCAGCTGCTGATACAGGTCCTCCTGCTGCTGCAGCTCCAGCTCAGAGCCCAGGAGGGACGAGTCGGTCGTCATGGCTACAGATGAAACTCAGTCAGTGACGTGAGAGGGTCACAGAGCAGCTTCCTGCTGAAGGGTCAACACACGTCACACCATTAACGCACACAACGAAACACAAGATGAACGTCTTCGGCCCCTCCACTCCATCTTAGACCAAGTTTCATAACACAACTGTTTAGACAAACACACACACAGACACACACTTCAGGGGACATTGTGTTGACTTACATTGATTTCATAGAGACTTAATCCACCACACACACACACACACACACACACACACACACACACACACACACACACACACACACACACACACACACACACACACACACACACACACACACTTTATGTTAGCTTAGCTTTAGCTTCCTAGCTTTAGCCGATTAGCTTCGCTCTTTGCCTCCTGTGTGACATCGTTTCACGCCGTGTTGTGTGCAGTGTGTGTCTGGTGTGTGTGTGTGTTTAGTGTGTTGCTCCTCTCACTTGTCAGAAACACACGGAAACAAAGTTGTTGACCTTTTTTCCTGCTCGCGCCGCTAGCTGCTCCAAAACATTCACTTCCGTGTCTCCGGTAAGCAATCCTTCAGAATAAAAGCGCACAACTGACTGGCTGGTTTTTAAACTGGAATCAATAATTTTGAAAAGTTGTGAAAATTGTGTCGATTGCTCAATAAACATCTGACACAGGCGACATATAAGGTATGAAAATCAACAGCAACTCAGTTAATCATTCAAACTTACATAAACCGCACACATGAGCAGTGTGCATTGGACTTCTGGGGTTTCGTACTACTGGACTACTTGGATTAAGGCAAAAGTATATTCTTTAATAAGCTTCTCTGCTAGATTACTACTGTATCTGCTGTCTTAGGTTAACTAGATTGATAGTTTGTACTGTTTGGTCTTACCTTGAATTGTATGAGCTAGGATTTTGTTTATTGATTTTGTTTATAGTTTCACTCAAGTGAGTGAGAGTTAAAAGGGAACCAGCTCAGGTTAAAGTGCTTGATTTTGTTTCCAATTCTGTTAAGGACTAAGTTCTATTTTACTTTCTACCTTTTGAGGTAAATAGTCTGCACAGCTGACCACAAGTCCTCAAGTCCTCAAGTCGTCCCCAGCTCCGTGGTGGTCTGACTCGGTGTGCGCCGACAGAGCCACTAAGCGAGCAACAGAAAGGAAATGGCGGAAATCTAAACCCCCGGACGAGCTGCTCACTTATCAGTCTCTTCTCTCCTCTTTCTCTGCCTCTATTTCCACAGCCAAAAGCTCTTTTTACCTAACTAGAATTCAATCCTCATTTTCTAACCCCAAAAAACTCTTCTCCATCTTTTCCAACCTCCTTGACCCCCAGTCCCCCTCCTCCTTCCTCCCTTCTACCAAGCCACTTTGTCAACTACTTTACAAAAAAGATAGATGACCTACGCTCCTCATTTTCTAATCCTCCTTCTATAACTACACTTCCATCAACTTCATTTTCATCCCCTTCACTTTCCTCTTTCACCCCCCTGTCTCCCAATCAAGTTCTTACCTTGGTAACCTCCGCCCCCGCGACCACCTGCCCCCTTGACCCCATCCCACATTCTCCAGTCTATCGCTCCTGACCTTCTTCCTTTTCTCACCCATCTTATCAACACTTCCCTGTCAACTGGCTGTTTCCCTAACTCTCTGAAGGAGGCAAGAGTAAACCCTCTCCTGAAGAAACTAAATAACTACAGACCTGTCTCTCTTCTTCCCTTTGTTTCCAAAACTCTCGAGCGAGCGATCTTTAATCAACTCTCCTCCTATCTTAACCACAATAACCTTCTTGACCCTCACCAGTCTGGTTTCAAGGCCACTCAACTGAGACGGCCCTCCTTGCTGTCTCTGAGCAGCTTCACACTGCTAGAGCCGCCTCTCTCTCCTCTGTCCTTATCTTTCTATCCTTCCTTTCTGCTGCATTTGACACAGTGAACCACCAGATCCTTATTCCCCCCCCCCTCAGGACCTGGGAGTCTCAGGCTCTGCTCTCTCCCTGCTCTCATCCTACCTCAACGACCGCACTTACCGGGTAACTTGGAGAGGATCTGTGTCTGAACCTTGTCCTCTCACTACTGGGGTCCCTCAAGGTTCCGTCCTGGGTCCCCTCCTCTTCTCTCTCGGCTCTGTCATTCACTCACATGGCTTTTCCTACCACAGCTACGCTGATGACACTCAACTAATCCTTTGTTTTCCCCAATCTGAAACACAGGCAGCAGCACGAATCTCTGTCTGTCTGACTGACATCTCTCAGTGGATGTTTGCACACCACCTGAAAATTGACCTTGACAAGACTGAACTACTTTTCCTTCCAGGGAAAGAATCTCCCACCCATGACCTGACTATTAACTTTGATTAACCAGACTGCTAGGAACCTGGGTGTGACACTCGACAGCCAACTCTCCCTCACTGCCAACATTACTGTAACAACACGTTCCTGTAGATTCATGCTGCACAACATCAGGAGAATACGCCCCCTTCTCACTCAGAGGGCGGTGCAGGTTCTGGTCCAGGCCCTGGTCACCTCACGCCTGGACTATTGCCCCTCCCTCCTGACTGGTCTACCTGCTAGTGCCCTCCGACCTCTGCAGCTCATCCAGAATGCAGCAGCTCGACTGGTCTTTAACCTGAATTCACTCACACTACTCCGCTCCTCCGCTCCCTTCACTGGTTACCAGTAGCTGCCCTCATCCGTTTCAAAACACTAGTACTTGCGTACCGTGCTGCGAACGGATCGGGTCCAATCTACATCCAGGACATGGTCAAACGTTACACCCCAGCCCGTTCACTCTGCTCTGCTTCGGCCAATCGGCTTGTTGCTCCCTCACTGCGAGCTAAACACTCAACAAAATCACGACTGTTTTCTGTCCTGGCTCCTAAACGGTGGAATGAGCTCCCCAATGACATCAGGACAGAAGAAAGTCTACACATCTTCCGCCGCAAACTAAAAACACACCTCTTCCGACTATACCTTGAATAACATTTTTAAAACTAACAATTTAGTAGCACTTAAAATGGCACTTACTTATAGCACTTTGTAGTTTTGCTTTTTTGAAGAAATTGTACTTTCTCTATTCTTGTTGTTCTGGGTTTGTTCCCTCATGGTTGATCCACTTATTGTAAGTCGCTTTGGATAAAAGCGTCAGCTAAATGTAATGTAATGATAAAACAAATTCAGATTCATCTTGTGAAAATCATTGACTATAAAATATTTCACCGTGGATAAACCAGGCAGGATGAACACAACGTTTTCTAACTTCACTGTGCACCATAGACAGTTTATAATAATAATAATTCTGAAGTAGCGTCAACATAGGACCAGATAACACAACATTACAAACACAACAGGGCTTTTGTGTCATTCCTCAGTGGTGAGGTCAGGATGGAGCCACACACCCTCTGCTCCGAGCTGCATGTCCACAAACATCTTAGTTACATACAGTCCAGATTTTTAGAATTTGAACATTTACAATTATTATAGTCTGAAACCAGAATGTGAGTCAGTAGAGCGGCTGCGTCCGCCAAGGCCCAACCGTCCTCTTTACGAAACCACATTTAAAGTCACTTGACGGCCACACAGGGTCATATGCTCCAAACTCACACTCACCTCATTAATTTGCTACACACAGGTTAATTTCATTTGTCGGCAACACCAAACAATTCACATCACAGTTTGTTCATTTGGAACCTGTTTATTTGCGCATTACACATTTTAACACTGCAGGCTTAAACAGGAAAATGTTTTGTTACATTAATCAATTGCTTGTTTGTCTTTGAGTTACCGTGGTTGTTGGGGAGGTTCCTTCATGCTTGGGTGGGGGGCGGGACAACAACCTCTCATTGTCAGTGAAGTTTGGTGCAGCTGGATTGAATTTAAAGTTGTACAGCAGAATGAAGTTAGTGATGTTTATTACAACTGGTTCTTACACAACCTTGGTGCTGCCCTAGGGTAGATTTGATAGATGCTTTGATTTAATCATGTGCATGGAATGCAGATATCCCTTAACACGCACTCTGTTATTACATTGAAAGAGTGAGGAAACACAAAAAAATTTGTTTAGACTTGTTCAGATTGAAGAAGCTCGGCACTCATACGAAGCTATTTGTAGATAAGTGCCACATATCAAGTGTTTGAAATAGAAGTTTTTACTAAAGAATTTAGATTAAAGTTGTAGTGTATGCACAGTCTGTATCTTTTCTTACACACGATGCAGACTCTTCTATATACACCCAGATCCTTTCATTTAAAAAAGGATTTTTATTTTTTACCATATTACAAAGTTGTTTCATTGTTGAGTTTACTACTTGTTTCAATCAATCACATCTGACTAACCCTAATTGAAAGAACATATTCATTTTCAATTCCCCTTTCTAAGTTTAATATTTTTGAAAAAAATCAAGTAAATGCAACTCAGTTATTGTGAAATTGTCCAGTAACGTATGAAGTAAACATAACTTAATACAAACACTTGCATTTACTCAACTTTTTCAAGGCAATCAGTTTCCTAGATCTTTTTTTCCAGTGCAGCTGAGCATTTAAAAACTAAAATACTTCCCTCAGAAATAACCCAACTGATTTGACTGATTTAAGGACGATAAAAGCACCAATGAAGCCCTGTTGGTATTTTGAATGTCAAAGAAGGGTATATTTATTTGTTAAGTAATATCATATATGCACATTTTAAAGCTACCATGTGTAGAATTTTACACTTCTTAAGCGCCCCCCAGTGGTTGTATCAAGAAAGTCAGTAGAGAAAATGAAGTGAAACGGACGTGAAACATTAAGCTGCATCGATTTTTTTTACCTGCGATGTCTGACTTTCCCCAAAAATGTCTGCTATCAGAATACACCTACAAATACACACAGGTATACAATGCATGCATTTCTTCACAGTTTTACAAAACAGACAAACATCACAGTTTAGTTAACTTATACAAACAGACCAGGAATAGCTTCAGTGTCCTGGTAGCAATACACAACATGCTGAAACACATTCTGAGACTTGCTGCAGAACCATTAACTCTCTCTGACTTCAGTAGATTAATGTGCTGGAATCTGAGAGGTGTGGGAAACACTTGAATGAGATTCATCTGAGATCAGTACTGCAGCTTGAAGGCAGAAAACACAGTTAAGTACACGATGTCTGTCTCCATCACTTCAGCGGACATTACAGTGACTTACATTTGTTCCTGGAGACTAAACCTTAAACAGTAATTATTTTGTCCTCATTAGGAAGACAAGTCCCCATAATGTCATACCTGGACACACACAAAACCTCAGGGACACTCAGTGGCACAATGCATTCCCTACTTTCCCCAAATGCCTGGCCACAGTGTGTGACAGCTGAGACGCTGATCTGCTGCATCTGTGAGCTGCTACACGAGGTTTCTGGTTTGACGAAAGCCGCGTTAGAATAGATTCAATCGACAGAATACTGGCAGAGTAAGTCTGGTAAATATTTATATCTGTGACATATTCGACAAACATTGAAACTGTGATGAAAGATCCTTTTTACTGTATGTTTTGCTGAAGACCATGTGAAGACCTCTGAAAAGCAAGACACCACTCATGGGATGTGGCCCAGGTGCAGCCCTGAACTGACCTCTGGATCAATCCGTCCATCCAAACCCTAAAAGCAAGTCTTCACTCAAACATCGAAAGTGGGTCACAAGGTGAGGACCAGCCACAACTCTGAAAGTACAGTACTGTGGAAGTGGTTGCATACATTTAACACTAGACCTAGCTTAGCATAGCTCGTTAAAAACCAGTGCATGCAGTGGAAATAACAAAACCCGCAACCAGTGGTGCAGTTCACTTCACATGCAAACGTTTTATTATAAATCTGGATGGTGCAGGATAGAAGCTAACGAACAACCGTCCTGAAAGTGAGAACGCTGACGGAGGGTGCACATTTATAATCTCAACACTGTGATTTACAGATTAATATCAGGTTAGTTGTCACCTGACAGTGGTTAGCAGGGCCAGCTGTAGTTGCCTTGATATCACATCATATTATTTTTAATTCATCTTAAACGCTGCCAGTGTGACTGCAGCTCTGATTCTAATGAAGCTCAACCAATAGACAAACTGTCTGGTGAGACTTTAGTCGTCTGAAATGTTTTGAGGGTGATTATAATACAGGTTAGAGTCGTCTTTTTTATCCTGCTGCTCACAAACCCCAGCTCCCAGTCAAACTTGTTCTGGTCTGAAGCAATCCTCTCGTCCCTTTGTGTGGCTGTGACTGAGTGCTGAGGTCCTGCATGAGCTCGCCTTCCCAGCTGAGAAGCGACATGCCGCGGCCCGTTCACCCTCACTCGCCCTCATGTCCGGGGGCAACAGCTCCAGTCAGAGTTTCAACTCCATGAAAGGCAGTTGCATACCACAGTCACTCAGTCCTGCGTGGAGCTGATCCGTCCTGTGTTACATCCCGTGGCTCTTTTATAATGACAATATACAAAGTTGTGAGTACGGTGCTTAATGTGACTCTAATCCGTTTCCAGAAGTGTTTCTGTTCCTGGTTGTATCAGCTGAGGGTGAGTCGGTGAGGGGACGGTTTGGCTTTAGGAAAAAGACAGAGACACAAGAGACAGACGTGTCAATCCACTAACAAGACCAGCATTACTACAACGACACTCACAGATCTGTCATAGACGCTTATGTGCACTTAAGTTAGCGTCTAGTTTCTCTGAACCCTGGAACTGGGTTCTGCTCAAATTGTCCAAGTTGCCACCGTCAGATAGAGAAAAGTGAGCGAATCAGGGTGGACTGAATGATTATATATAATTTAATATAACATATAATAAGTGCCAGTGCATAGGTTAATTTATGAGTTGAAATTACATTACATCAGCAAAATAAAATGACAAATCGCCTGAAAACAACAACCGACGATGAGCTCAACTAATCACAAACAGACGATATATTCATCCAACCTTAAAGGGGACATAGCATGCCCATTTTACCACAAGTTGATATGGTTCCTTGGGGTCTTAATGAAATGTCTGTAACATACTTTGGTCAAAATACCACAAGGATCATATAAAACTAAAGTATTGTGACGACACAGTACACAGGAAGCTCAATCGAGTCGCTCAAGCATGACGTTTCTGACTTAGAGGAACCATAACAAAACGCGCGAGTGTTTTTTTCCCAGAGTGTTTGGGTTGGTAGACATGAGCCAGATACCCACATTAACCTGTAGAAGCACTAACAAAGTGGAATTTTCATGATATGTCCCCTTTAAACCCAAACCCGAAATATACCTTGGTTATTACCGGTGTTAGTAGATGGGAATCTGGACCATTGCAGGTTTCGTCCGACATGGAGGATTCATCCTGGGGAAACCAGAGGCTTAGACGCTGCAATGTGTAGATGTTTGCACCACAAAAATGTTAAGCATCAAATAAATCGCGCCAGTGGCAGAGTCAGACCAGACGATATCCACATCCGACCATCCATGTTTACATTCTTGGTCGGGGAGCAACGTGGAGTCTGTTGTGTTTCTCAGCCACGACCCAGCAAGAGTGTCGGACTCTATAATCAGCAAATCTAACACAGTAACCAACTTCACAAACAAAAATATCTCATAGTGTGAGCACAGCGTCTTCTATGTCTCAGTTTACCTGTTGAGATGGGCTCTGTGTCCTCTGCTGTGTCCTCCGGCGCATGCAGAAGAAAACAGCCAGCGGCAGCAGGAAGTTCAGGGTGCCAGAAATGATTAACAAACACATGTACCGCAGGATCGAGTCATCTGGTTAAGGAGAGAGAGGCGATTCAGATTAATGTCAGGAAGGTCTTTGTTCTATCAGCAAGTACAAAGTTAATGAAAGAATATGTTGGACAGAAAGCTCACGATCTTATTAAAAAGTACAAAGTTCCGGGGTCATATGAATGTGCCCAATGGTCGGAGAAGTAAATGAGAAAGAATAACAAATAAAAAGTCTTACCCATTGTGCCTGTACTGCTGTTAGCTTTGAAAGAAAAGGAAAATCTGTGTCAGTACTTCAGTATAAGATGTTATTTTAATTTCTGTTTTTTTTACAACACACAGAGAAACATGGAGCCTCTTTTTATCCCTTTGAGTTCTCTTCTAACGCATTAAAAATATGAATAAAATCACAAGTTCAATTGGAAATAGTTAAATGAACTGATAAGTGATATATTAGAAAAGACTTTCAAACATTGAGGAATTGTGCTTTGTCTCTTTCTTGGTGATGATTTTTCAAAACCACACATTTGCATTTACATACACACACACATATATATCTATATAGATATATCTATATAGATATAGATATATATCAGATTTAACGCTTAAATCCACAGGAGCAGGCGAAGGTTTCGGCGAGAAGCGTTCACGTTAATCAGAATCATGTGTCTGTGCTGAATCAAAGAGCTCATCTGTCTCATCGTCTTTGAAAATGTAGAAAGTCAGAATTTACAATCAAGCAAAAATTAAATCACGACAATTGAGGAGGAAACTGTGAGAAGTGAGTTGTTTCGTGATCAGATTCAATTTGCAGCATCTTAACACAAGGCTCATGCAGCTTCATCATGAAAGGGAACAGTCACAGATTCATGCACATTATGAACAGGCCTGTTCAAAGGAATTAGTTTCGCTAAATATCTGCATAAGTGAGGACGGGGCGTGGGAATGTCTTCAGCTGTTCATGTAACTGTGGTTGTTCACAGGACCGGACCGATCCTTCGTACGTGGAGATCGAGTTTTCCATTAATTATCTAGACTGTGGTTTTCCATCGTATTCGAACCACATTTTCACAATGAGCCGATAAAATGTGGACGTTTTAACATAAGAGATGATGAAGCTTGGTCCATAATGTTCTTATGACCTCGTAGTTTCAGCTGCAGCATCGATGTAGTTCTTCCTCTCACGTAAGAACTTTCACTCTTCCAACAGCTGCCACATGTAGAGAACTGGTGCGGTAAACTGGTTCGGTAAACTGGTTTGGTGAACTGGTGTGGTAAACTGGTGTGGTAAACTGGTGTGGTAAACTGGTTCGGTAAACTGGTGTGGTAAACTGGTGTGGTAAAGTGGTGGTAAACTGGTTCTGTAAACTGGTGTGGAGAACTGGTGTGGTAAACTGGTGTGGTGAACTGGTGTGGTAAAGTGGTGTGGAGAACTGGTGGGGTAAACTGGTGTGGAGAACTGGTGTGGAGAACTGGTGTGGTAAACTGGTGTGGTGAACTGGTGTGGTAAACTGGTGTGGAGAACTGGTGTGGTAAACTGGGCAGTTTCCATGGTAACGATATGAATGAAATGCAGCTTACCTTGTCCATCAGAATGTTTGACTGTGGTTGTTCCTGGTGTTGGTGGCGTTGCTGGTGTTGTGGTAAGTGACAATACTGTCGAGGTCGCTGCCGTTGGCGACGACACTGTGGTCGGTGCTGCTGTTGTTGTTTGATCTAAAATAATTGCAGGAATCCCCATCAGTGATTCAATCTTTGCAGCCAGTAAAAGCAAACGTGTTTTAGTTGATCAGTGAGAAAGAGCAGAAACAGCCGGGGAATTAATAATTGTAGCACCAGCAGGTGAACGGGGAAAATTAAAGGCAAGATCTGAAGGCACAGCAAACTCAAAGATTTGTGGATTCACGTGTTAGGTGAGATGGTGATTGTGCCATTTGTTCTCGGAACTTGAATCCATTTATTTCCAATACTTGCTGACTAACCAATGAAGACTCTTGTGAAATAAACATTAGCCAACATCAAACTTCTTTAAGAAAGTTTCACAACAGACAGACACAGAAGCAAAGTTAATCTGTATCATGATTCCTGTATCTTTAGTGCAAGATTGAACATTAAAAGATTAAAGTTCCCTTGGATTTACGCCTGTACAGTTTAAAAGGAGTTAAATCCTCATGGTGGTGAACTTTCTTTAACATGTCCAAACAGAAATGTGTCACTTACCAACAGATATTTGAGGATAAAGTTCGCACACATTTTCTAAAAGGATGAGAATAAAATGACATGAGTTAAGGTGATGAACTGGAAAAGATTCAGAAGATACATCCATGCTCCTATGTTTAAGTTTGAAAACAGCTTTTTCTGCAGCCCAGAGGTTTTCAAAGTAAAAGAGGACAAACGAAGACGTTGTATTGTGGATGTAGAAAAACGTGACTTGACAGTTACATGTGAATGTCAGTTACAAGTACTGTACTAAACTCAAACACACACTTCAACATGTGGAGTACAAACAGGATACTCACCATATTTACAGCCTGTAGTGCAAGAAAGAAAGAAAGAAAAGAAAATTAGGAATTTGATCATTTATTAACAGCTGCAGTCTTGAAGAATGTTGTGGTGACGGTAAAAACTTGGTTGCACATCAAACTATTTCAGGTTGAGGTTTTAAAAAGGCGGAATGTAAAGGGAAGAGTCATAATGAGGCTTGAAATATAAGAATATACTCAGAGCAGCATCAGTATGATTCATACCTTCAGGAGCTTTACCATCAGGAGGGTAATTCAGTGCTTTGGCCGCCAAACACATGAGGTGATAGAAGGAGATATTCCGAGAACTGGGGCCTTCGCATGTCGTCTCGTTCTTTTCAGCGCTCTGAGGCGCATCGCTCTGAAACTAGTCAGACACATGCAGGGTTCAATCAGCTTGACTTTCAGTGCAACAAGGGAGCACAGAAGAAACAGAGCATGACAGAAAGTAGACTGTACTCACTCCGAAGCAGTTATGTAGTACGTTACACAGTCTATCATTCTCACTGGGCTTTTTGTTTTCACAAAAGAGCTTCAGGGTACAGTTGATTAAGTCCTGCAGTGGGAAAAGGACTCACTTACAACTCAGTCCTTATTTAACAATATGCATTTACAGTGACACAAAATTATATTTTTGTAAACTGTTTCAATAACTTACAATGGGATCCTTATTTTGTGCCAGTGTTAAATTGCGATTGAGATCGTCTCCGGCCTTGATTGTGGATGAGAGAAGCAGACAAACAGAAAATGTTATTAATCGTTAAACGTTGCTCTGAGCGAGTTGTTCTAGCTCTGAGAAGAATCTGAAGAAATGCTGCTTGGACACCTCGATGGTGGAGTCAACCACCAAATTACACGAAGCACAACTCGATACACAAAATGTACGAACCCATGTGGCCAGTTTGAAATGATCGGAGCAGCCTTCCTGCGACAGGTCAATCAGGGACAACTGCCAGAGAAAAATGAGACAGCAGCTTCAAAAGTCTGTTTTTAAAAGGAAAAGCTACACAGAACTGTAGACATATATATAAATATGACGTTTACTTTCATTTTATCCATTTTAACCATTTAAATTCCACTTTTTAAACGTAATTTAAACATTTTATGTTAAAAAAGGACAAGAAATTAATAATTTTCCAGAAACTCGGGATGAGATTTCTTTTGAGGGTTTATTTCACTGATGAGCAACAACATATACTTTCTAATGTCCCCTCTCTAAAACTTCTATAAAACTGTATATATATAAATATTTAACTCTTGAAGACTTGTTTTTTTGTTTTAGCAACATAGTTTTAATCAGTTTAACACTTTGAATGTCAGTTTTTAAGCAAAATTAAATGAAACAAATTTCCCCCCTTAATTTTAATATTATAAAACACAAAAGTAATAATTATTTCCCATATATTACTTCTATTAACACAGCCTGGCATATGTCACTGATTAGCAAGAACAATTACATTTTTGCATTACTATTTTTGTCACATTGGAAAAATACCAAATATTCATTCACTTTCATTGTTTTAACCTTTTAGAGTTTTTAAAACATATATAATTTTTTTATATAATTCCAGTTTTTTTCCCCCCTGCTGCTCAGATTTAAAGAAACAGGCTCTAACCCTGCCCCCCCCCCCCACGTCACAGGTACGAGCTGCAGGAGTGACACTTACGATAAGAAACAGGGAGGTCACGGTTCTCCAGGAGGTCACAGTTCTCCAGGAGGTCACAGTTCTCCAGGAGGTCACAGTTCTCCAGGAGGTCACAGTTCTCCAGGAGGTCACAGTTCTCCAGGAGGTCATGCTGCCACGTGGCCGACAGACTCACACTGACAGACAACAGAGGAAGACGTGTTATTATATAAGTAATATCTGATTGTGTTGCTAGGTTCGTCATCGCAGAGACTGAAACAAGATACGTTCAAGAAGACAATATTTATTATATTAATAATTATATATAATTATAGATTTAAAAAATCCCACGTAACAGAGAGTAACAATACAATATATAATCCACATATAGTGAATACTAAACATACAGTTAATACTTAAAAAACAGTAAATACTCCACGTACTCACTACACACTGTATATCCCACTTACAGTGAATACTGCCTATACAATATATACTCTGCAGACAAACAGACAGTAAATACTCCTCATACAGTAAATATACACTCCACAGTACACTGTATATACACTCCACACACAGTATATATACTCCACACACAGTATATATACAGTCCACTCTGTATTGAATAATATTCATAATAAATATTTCCAAAAATTATGCAAAATCTAATTTCCCCATCTCAGTATTGTAGTATAACCAGCAGGAGACCCTGGACGTGTGACGTGATTTTGGTGAAAATATAGTATAACAGTGAAATTATTGAATAATTTAGTAATATCTCTTTTCGGTGTTGCACTTTGTAGACGGTCCCTGCGCACTCGTCTCACAGCCTGTCCATAGAGACCAATGTCCCCTGTCCCCTGTCCATCTGTCCATCTGTCCATCTGTCCCTGTCCCCATCTGGGGGGGGCGAGTCATACCGAGGAGAACCTGGCTGCGGTGGGAAAGGGGCGTGGTTCGTGTTCTCACAACCTTTCGCTAATGACTTATTAAACCGGGAAGATCCAATCTGTGAAGAAACTTCCAGCTTCTCCCAAATCACACGTGAACAACGGTATATACTGCACGTGGAGTATGGAGTATATATACTCCACGTGGAGTATGGAGTATATATACTGCACGCGGAGTATGGAGTATATATACTGCACGCGGAGTATATATACTGCACAGTCCACCGCAAATGGATGGAAACCACCGCAGCTCTGTTCTGTCGTTGGTTAGTCAGATGGTGAGACCGCATTTAGTGTGCGTGTGTGTGTGTGCGTGAGCCCCTTTATATACAGTTTATACACGAGTCCCAGCAGCAGCAGGTTAAACATGTGTTTCCTAAGAGGTTGAACCCTGATGAATCCTGACGTGCGTGTGTGCGTGAGCGTGAGGGACTTACCTTGTGTCTCTCTTGCTGTCCTAGTCAGCACTGATCCTAAGGCAGCTCTCCTGCTACTACTCAAGTTTTACTTTCATTTTCCTGTCTCCTCCTCCCTCCTCCCCCCCCTCCTCAGAGGTCATCTTTCTGAACCAGCCTGTTCCTGTATCTCCGTCTAACAGATATTATCTATGTGGAACCTGACTGGGCTGCAGGTACCATCTCATGTTACCAGTAGTGACAATAACACATGCAGAACTCCAACCTGGAGAAGAATCAGTGAGGAGGAGGAGGAGGAGGAGGAGGAGGAGAGAGCATCCACCTGTGGCCACCTCATGTAAATACATTCGGTTTTCTGTTTGCATCTGTTGTTAATTTCCTTTGCACCAAAGCAGTGAAAACTCAGTTTCACTATCACTTGAGCTTCCTAACTTGCACAGATGGATATTCCCCTAGTTTAACTGTCTTGGTGTTATACCATGAAGTCATAATATATATATATACACACACACACACATAACCTCAGGCCCCAGCAGATCCTCTGGAAAGTTATGGAAATTAAATATCCTTATCTGCACCAGCAGGAATCTGACTGTGGTGTGAAGAAAAAATAAAATGAACATTTCACCGTTTAGCTTCAAAACGTTTTAAAAAAGTGTTTTTTAAAAAGATAAGATAATGTCAATGTTAAATCTTAATATTAAAGGTTGAACCTTAATGTTTAATCAAAATCTAAATGTTGCATATAAATATACATTTTATATTTCAATATTAAATCTAAATCTACATTATTCAAATCTGATCTAAACTCAAAGTCATAAATATCATTTTGAATGAGTGAACAAAAAAAAAATAGAATCCATTCTAAAACATTGTAATACTATGTTCAACAGTTTTTAAAGAATAGACAAATGCAGTTTCACTGTCGGGTCAGTAAGTTTTTTTTATTTTACATCACATGCCATCCCCAATCTATAAAAAGCACAAAGTCCACAATTTACATTTAAATAAGTTTAACAATGAAAAAAAAACAAAGTGAAAAACATCAGTAACAAGAATATTCTGGAGCGTTTAGTCAGTAAACATCACAACTATTAACCTATAGAGTAAAAACTGTAGATAACGTACCAGTAGAGAAAAGTATCCCAAAACCAAATAGGTAAGAAAAGACAGTGCTAATATTCAGGATTAGTTTAGTCCTAAAAGTTAATTGCGAACTCAACTGTTGCCTCGTGATGAGATGCACATTGTCTCAACTACTGAAAGCCAGAGTTCCACCACTTGATCAGATCCATGAGTTCGTCTTGATGGGACTGAGGCACACGATCGGTTTCTCTGGTTTCATGATTTCCAGGCAGGGTGAGGCATGAAGAGATATTACTGAGACTTCGAGCACGTCTGTGTCACATCAGCGCATTTACATGAATACATTCTTATAAAAGAAATGATAAGAAGCCCTTAATAATGACACCAAGGGAAAACAGATTACAGAACTGATTGGTAATCGGGTGATGAGTTTTAACGTAAAAAATGATTATAAGTGTCTTTTGGCTGGAAAACAGCGTGATCGTGAATTTCGGTGTTACTCTGGCGTTCCACAGTTTGGGGAACGAGGCACAAGACGACCTGAGACACTAATAGAAGCCACTGTGGTCTGAGGTCAGCAAAACGGTAAAGACAAATTTAGAACAGTTACAAAATGTGAGCAGACGAAGACGGAAGGTTAACGACACCTCGACAAAACTAGAAGATTTCTATCCAAACTTTCTAAATCGTATTACGAGCGAGGAGCAGAAATCATGTTGTGGTTATTCACACTGGTTCCATGCGTTACAGTAAATGAGTTATTAGCTTTTTATGGAATCAGGGTCACTAATACTTTGTGCTGGTGAAATAATGTTGACGTTGCACATCACCTTTTGTGTGTGTAAAAAAGCTGTGTCGCTATATTGATTACACGTTTTAAATTGTGTGCAACTTCAGACCTTTTTTCGTGGATGTGAACGTTTTGTAGCTGTAGAAATATTTTGTGGATGTGCAAAAATATGTGAATGTGTCAAAGGTTTAGGGTTAGCTGTGTTTTTTTTTTTTATGTACAAAATATTTCTACAGTAACAAAACATCTTTACAAATGTACCAACAAGTTGTACAGCTACAAAAACTTCTTTACACACAACAGGTGACTATTAGAAGATCATTATGTCACAAGCACAAAATATGAGTTTGACCCAAATGTGATTCCAGATTTTTATCATCGCACACGAGAACCGGACGACGGCGATTATCTGACTCTCACACACACACACACACACACACACACACACACACACACACACACACACACACACACACACACACACACACACACACACACACACACACACACACACACACACACACACACACACACACACACACACACACACACACACACACACACACACAGAGAGAGAGAGAGAAGACACTTCCACAATATTTCCTTTCAGGAGTTGCATTGAATTTAAAGTTGCATTGAAACGGTTTAACTGAATCAATACTTGCCTTCAGGCACACTCAGGTTTCTTGAACACGGGTGCATCGCTGTGTGAGGACTGTGTCACTTGACACTTTAAACCTTTGGCCTTTAAAGCAGTCGCCTCAGTCACAGTACTGTTTACTTTAAGTCTGGAGCCTTTTATTCCTTTCGTTAACAGAACTGACTTCACTTCCTCCTATTGTGTATCGTTAATTATAAAATGGATTGGCCTCATCAGGAGCAGTTTGGGAAATAAACTGAGCTTTCGATACATTTCTTGGCAGCTGAACAAACCGAACTGGAGCTCGAGGAAACAGATGTGGGACTAAAGAAACCCAGCGATGTGGAACTCGGCCTGATTGAAAGCAGTTTCCAGAAAGATCAAAATAACTGGTTCAGTATGTGAGAGTAAGAACATGTTTCCAAACCTTAAAAACAGCAGAAAAACATCTACACCTCAATAAACCCACCCGCTGACCTGAGAAGTTAAAAAAGAAAGTAGTTTACACTTCTTTATTTATTCCTTCCCTCCCTCCTTCACAGGGCTGTAAATAAAACTTCAGTATGACATCGAGTCGTCACCTGATCCAAAGTAGATCCTGACAAACAACAAAATGTGAATCTTGTAAATCTAAACCAAGGTGGCGCAACCAAATTCAAAACTATTTTAAACGAGGAACCAGATGAATGATGCATGAAACAAAATCGTAGAAAGTAGAGGAACTATTATTTTGTATTTGCTTTTCCACAGGGGTGCATTCCAGCCGACACCAACAACCAGACATCTGAAACTAGCCAGAGTCTCCACTGCATTCCATGTGGACTTTGTCCTGACACAGAGAATCTGGGGTTTTTACCTCTGAATGAGAATAAAAAGCTCCAAACCAGTGGGTGAACTTTACATTTTCTGCCAGTTTCCCTGCGACACTAATGCACAAAGAAAACCAGCAAAGCACCAACCAGAAGTTGATGTGAGAAACAGGAGATCCTCTGATGACATCTGCTTTGTGTGCATGCGTTCGCCGGTGCCAATGTAGTTTAAACAAAAACATGTGATCCGAGCAGAGAATGTCCTGCTGCGGGAATGTGGGAAAGAGAAGCTGACATTCTCTGGAGTTCTTGTTGGTTGGAGGTCTGATCGTCTCACACGTCATTCCTTCAGCTTTTCAGATTCGCAGCGACGAAACACAATTCTCACACTTCATGACCCCGAACTGTTTCGACACATGTCAGTGGGATCAGCTGCAAAGCGTCATTTCACACTTACGATGAAAGAACACAGTTTCCTCTTCGCTTTTATTGAGATTTAGGAACTCTTGAATCGTTCCACTTATTCTGAGGGAGATTTGTCGACCTAACATTTCCCCCAAACGGACCTTCACTCCCTTTTACAGAAATAAACTAAAGTCTATGTGTTAGTGCCGAATATGAGGCCGTGTCTAAACAGAGAGGAGTTTGGCCGTAATGTGAAAGAATTAAATTTATTGCTCAGGTGAGGCCGCATTCCATTGTTTCTGATAAGATCCAACAACAGAAATATGTGTGTGAGTGACAAGAGCCTGGAGCTACGTTTGTGTTTCACCTGAAACAAAAAGCAACTCGTCTCTTCTCCCTTTGATTATAAATCAGTAAATTCCCTCCTTTCAATGAAAAGAATGCTTTCAATTCATGTCCTATGGCGGTTTTTTAAATTAAAAACGGGCTCTCTACGGTTTCTACGCTCGTCGACAGGGGAACACGTGCGCACCATGTGAGACGCCGTGTTCAGAGGAGCTTCTTGGACTGAGGCTTCGAGGTTTTGGCGTCGGGAGTGAGGAGAATCATGATGTCCTGGAGGGCTTTACTTATCTGAGCTCCGAACCTGTGGGAGTCCTGAAAAGCAGAGAAGCAGAGAGAGGAATTGAGGTTGTGAGAAAAGGAAGAGCAGAGAGAAAACCACAGAGACAGAAGGAAGTGGAGAGAGAGGAGAAGTGGGTAAATGTTTAGGACAGGATGGATGAGGCAGATAACGAGATTTGTGATTTCTGTCCTGCAACTTCATCTTCTCACAGAACGACGAGAACGCAGTGCAAATCAGAGGCTGGGGGAGGAAGTGGAAACACACAGCGAAGCTCTGCACGGTTTATCACGTCCTGTCATAACAGCTGCGGTTAAACTACAAATAGAAAGTGACGCAACTCTGTCTCATGCTTGGAGCCGTGCACCTCAACTCTGTAACAACCAGTGAAAAACTCAAGTACAGCTAATATCACCGCTGCTGTTGAGCAATAATTCAGTTAACAATATCTCTGCTTGCATCGGGCCTGTGGCTGGCGACTGTCCAAACACATTTGTCAGATAGCAAGCGTCAGGTTGAGTTACTGCACAACTTCATCTTCACTCGACCGAGAAGGAATTAAATCAACTTCCAAGGTCATCTTTTTCCATCGAGGGTTTAAAAGGTGCAGAACAGCCGCACTCACAGGGTTCCTACAGAAAACCACTTCACAGAATAACGAACTTGTATCTTCAATCATAGCGCGGAGTGTAAGTTCAGTACTCACGGTGTCACTGCAGGAGCGCTTGGACGACACGTGGAAGTTGATCATATCCTCGCCCACGATGATGTAAGAAACGCCATAACCGTCATCAGCAACCTGCCGGGAGCAGAGAGATCACATGACATCAAAGCCTCACAGGACACCGACTCTGCAGCCACTTCACCTCTGGAGTTACTCACAGGTCCGAACCCGCCGCCCAGCGACACGAAGTCAGGATGGTTCTTCAGGTCGAACAGCTCCATCTGCTGAACTGGGGTCTGACTGGTGGAGAGACGCCACGGCTCCGACAAAACCTGGAATGAAGACATCATAGAAGTGGCTGACTTCATATACTTTCATCATATTATTTCAATATCACGCAGTATCCAATATTAGTAACTTTAGCATTTCTACCTTCGGCCACTTTAGTCGAGTTAGTGTCTCTGTCTCATGTTACTCATTTATACTGTTATTTACCGTTAGGCACTGGTTTTAAATTACTGAGTATACATTTAATATTTTGATTTCATTTACAAAAGTATAGGTTATTACCTTTACTTTTATCTTTACTTATATCTTTATACTTAATTCACTACATTATATTCTACATTGTTGATACTGTCATCTTGGAGCAAGCTGACGTAAGAATTTAATAAAGTCGTATCGCATCTTATCTTTTCCTCAAAATCTAACATTCTTGATGATTCTGCCGCCAGGGAGGAGCTTAAAGGAATTGTTGTGCAGGTAAATCTACACAACCTGCAGTCTTGTGATAGGGAGACAAAAGGTCAAAACCTACACAACCTGTCTCCAGGACAAACCTACACAATCTGTCTCCAGGACAAACCTACACAACCTGTCTCCAGGACAAACCTACACAACCTGTCTCCAGGACAAACCTACACAACCTGTCTCCAGGACAAACCTACACAACCTGTCTCCAGGACAAACCTCCGACTGGTCCCCGAACTACACGAGAGGCCACACAGGAGTTTACGTGATCCAGGAACAGGAGGTGAAGTGGGATAGACACTGACACAACACTGACGGATGTACCTCTTTCAGGAACGGGGACTCCACCCCCAGGTATTTGGACACCACGTACAGACAGAAGAGGTGTCGGTCAATTCCAGCTCCAGTCATGGCCATTCGATAGAGGTTCTGGTGCCTCTCTGAAGCCAGTTTGAAGAGATGCCTGCACTGCTCCTGTGTCTGAAAAACCAAGACACACATCATCCAACACCTCGACGTTTAGCAGAAATACAGCGCTGGACTTTAAGAAGCTCCTCCTGTAGAGAACGGGAGGAGAACGGTACCTCTCCACATTCCAGAGCTTTCACAAAGGCAGAGCTTTCGTTGGAGCAGGATCGAACCGTCTCCGTGCGGCCCTCCCTGAACAGACGGGTCATCGACGCCTCGTAGGTCAAACAGAAACCCCCGCGATCCTGGAGGAGGTGGGGAGGAGAGGAGATCTCAGGTGTGTCAGGATCATAAGACTGGTATTATTTAACT
>NC_061498.1:1068014-1070514 GCF_022539355.2 Hippoglossus stenolepis | reverse complement strand
GAGTTTGAAAGGTTGTTGTGTGTCGGTCATGTGATTTCCTGTCATCATGTCCAGGATGCTCCTGTAGAAAATGGATGGATGATATATGCATATGTTGCATTTGGCTTTTCATGTTTTAAGTATTGTTGCTGAGCAGGTTCACGTCTTCTAACAGCTACTTCCTGCAGGTCAATGCTCCAGGTCACAAAGTAAAAGTCTCAAACTGGTTTCATGAACACGACAGTGAGTTCAGGGAACTTCAGTGACCTCCACAGTCACCAGTCGAGAATCCACTCGAACCTTATAACAGGAGATTAATGTGCAACAGACAAATCTGCAGAAATGCTCTGATGCAGTCGTGTCAACGTGGAGCAGAACCTCAGAGGAGAGTTTCTAACGTGTTGTAGGTTCAGTGACATGAAGGACTGAGGCTGTTTTCAGAGCAAAGACAGGAACTACCCGTTGTTAGTGTAGTGTTCCTAATAATGTGCTCAGTGAGTGTGTTTTCATCCACTATTTCAGTCATGTGTTTAACATGTTACTGCTTATTTACCAGGTTTCAAACAGGGGCTTCGTTTTATCCTCTTATTTGAGGTTTGTGTAAATAAAACTTCCTGCAGACAAGGAGAGTGATGTTGTCGCCCGAACCTCCGGAGACAATAAGTACATGAAATATGCAGTTTGTGTAGACAGAGAACAGCAGCAACACAACAGATGAACAAACAAGAAGGAACAACAATAACCAGGGATCTCACTCTATTAAAAAACAGGAGACACCACTAATTTATCGTATTTCATTCAGTTCAGCTGGTTCATCTGAACCATCAGCCAACAGAGAGTCATCCCTCTGTTGCTAAGCAACAAGCATCGCAGGTAGGCGGACCAACACCACTGATTTCAGACTAATCCAATCACAGACCAGATGAGAACACAAACAGAACTGACCAGTGGTGAAGAGGTGTTTGATGAGATTGACGGTGGCTGCGGGGGACGACTGCGCTCTTCCCAGAGGTCGGTGGGGCAACGACGACTGGAACACGCCCAACTGCTGCAAGGCCTGATGGGAAGAGGAGGAGGGACAGAGGGTGAGAGAAGAGCAGGACTCACAGCAGAAGGATGAATCAGATATCTGTGTGTGTGTGTGTGTGTGTGTGTGTGTGTGTGTGTGTGTGTGTGTGTGTGTGTGTGTGTGTGTGTGTGTGTGTGTGTGTGTGTGTGTGTGTGTGTGTGTGTGTGTGTGTGTGTATAAAGAACAGAACAGCCTGCTCATTCATAAAAACAGTATGAAAACATTCTATTTAAATTAAGACTGTAAGTGATTAATTGTTTGATTGTCAGGTTTTATATTAATGACAACGTTAAGTCATTGTTAATCAGTCAAAGTTTTCTTGAAATTTCACTGATCACACACCTCCACTGTGTGTGTGTGTGTGTGTGTGTGTGTGTGTGTGTGTGTGTGTGTGTGTGTGTGTGTGTGTGTGTGTGTGTGTGTGTGTGTGTGAGAGATCACTGCAGACACACATGTTCTGCAGAGTCTATATATAGGGAGCATTGCTGTGCTCCCTCTACTGCAATCTGGGTGACTCATCATGTGTGGGCGGACACACTTGTAGGTATACAGACATACAGGAACACACACGCACACACACACACACACATACACACACACACACACACACGCACAGTCCAGTGGTTGAGTCACCAGTTGATGATGTCACTGCAACGTCGACAGCTGTGTGTGTGGTTTGTCAAGTCTCTTGGCTTCGCTTCACCTGGACATTGACATGACTCTCACAAACATACACATATATGTGTGTGTGTATATATATATATATATATATATATATAGTTTTGTGTAGTTCTATAATTAAATCCTTTATGTCAAAGCTTTCTGTCGATGACTCATCATGTACTTGTTCCGTGTGGTCGCACCTTTCCGACGGATCCATTCAACTCTCCCCTCGATTAAAAGCTGCTTTTCCCATGAGCATTGAGCACAAACACCCCCCACGCTGAGCACGGGTCAGAGGTGTATATCAGCCGTGATGAGACAGCAGACAAAATGTGTCATAACTGGAACTACACCGACACTACTGCTGTCTGAGGGATCCTGACAACGCTAACCTCCAGGAGCCAACATCAACCAACGTGTGCTGTGTGGCCCTTACGGAGTGGCACTATACATTTAGTTGTATCACCATACATGACAATATTCTTTGTATTCTATTCTATTAGTAGCCACAGATGAATATATACTGTAGTCACTTTGTGTAACACTGACGTGGAACCTTTGAGTGGAGGTCTCTGAGATTTTAAGAGGTAATACATTAGTGGCTGAGCCTGTCGTCCACTGATGAAATTATTACAATATCTATGTATTAGCAGTTTTATAATCAGGGTAAAAATAAACCGAACATTTTCTAAAGCTGCAGCTTGACATTAAAAACATTTAACTAGTGAAACACAAGTTCACTTTTATTATGAAGCCGTCACAGGAAATTCAATGTTTGTCAGTGAGCTC
>NC_061498.1:1045514-1063014 GCF_022539355.2 Hippoglossus stenolepis | reverse complement strand
AGTCCAAACACATGCAGATTGGGGTTAGGTTAACAGGTTAATAAATTGACTGTAGGTGTGAGAGTGAATAGTTTGTAAAGCAGCTTTCAGACCTGCTCTGAGCTCCAGATAATCCTGAGAGGGTCGTGTCAGTGTTTGGAAACAAATATCTCAGAAATCTGGATATCTCTGAAATCCAGATTATCTGCAGACTTTCTCCTCCTGGCCTGCTAATATACAGTCTGCAGAAGGTCTGGAGAATCCCGTGTGAGAACACAGGATTAAGTTGAGGAATTTGAGTCTAAATGTGACGTGACTGTCCAGAGACAAGTTGAACTCTCTGAATGCTCACCAGCATTTTGGGGAGAAGGAATGGTTCAGTCCACCAAGACCAGGCTCTTTCTTACTGAGCAGGAACTCCTGGAGCTTCAGCTTCACTTCCGTACTGGCAATGGCACCTTCCAGAAACACACAAACACTTTCAGTCACAGCGCCCACATGTGGATGGATTGGTAGTGACATCAGTAGTAACCTACTCTCTTTTCCTTTCTCCTTGTGCCTCAGCAGCAGCAGTTGCTGCTCTAGTCTCTGTTTCTCCTGTTCTTCATGTCGTTGTAGATCCAGTTTCCTCTTCTGTTCCATCTCCTGCTGCCGCTTCGCTGCCAGCAGCTCCTGCTGTTGCTTAAACACACAAACACACAAACACACACCTCGCTGAATGACTCCCGGTTGCTGTCCGGCCGATTTGCTTATGCTGTCGTTCTGAGAGGAACAAAATGACTCCCCGACTGTATCTATATTTACCTTCAGGTGCTCCTGCAGCTGGACTTCGTGTTGTCTTGTTAGCACTTCGTGTTTTTTTTGGAACTCTGCAAACAGCAGCTGTTTCTGGAGCTCCTGCTGCTGTTTGAGTATCACCAGTTCCTGCTGGAGCTGCTGCTCTCTCAGGGTCGTGTCCACCGCCACTGCTCCCCCAGACAGAGAGCCCACCCTGGGCTCCGTCCGCAGGTCCATCGGGCCTCCTCCTCCACCTCCTACTCCTCCTGGGCCTTCCCCTGGACCCCCACCTGAACAAGGCAGCAAATTACCAAGTGTTTGAATGACTGCATTTATTTTAGATTGTGACGCTCAAAATAGTTTCCTTTGAAAACAGGTACGTCTGTTTCTACTGGTCCCAGTTGATTTGACTGTGTTCTCTGAGGGATGTTATGTGATCTTTGAAGAACTCCTTTAAGTAAAATGACGTAAGGATCATCAGGATCCCCTAAAATCTCCTCGGTATGCCACTGATCCACTTTTAGAAACCCTGGAAACCCCCCCCCCCACCTCAAGGACTCTTAAAGGACTCACCAGCCTCTCCACCTCCTCCTCTGTGCTCGTTGGCTGTTCCCACCGGGCTCTGCATGCCCGACGGGAGGCTGCTCTTCACCTCCACTACTGCAGGACGGAAACAGACGGAAAGAAACAGGAGAAAACAGATTGATTAGTCTGGAAAATACTGTGAGGGCCACAGCAGAATATTACATCACACACAGGCAATATTCAGATGAGCTGTGTTAGTTGTAAGAAAGTGAGGAACACAGCATCACTAGGCTCCATCCAACCAAAGGAAACTGCAGGATAAGGTCAAATGAACAGAGAAATATGTTTTGTATTTATAGCAGTTTGGTGGAAAATGACAAATAATATCAAACAAAAAGGAATTGGATTCAGTAAATTGGTGTAATACACTAGGAAATGTTAGAACTTAATGTGACAGGTTCATTGCTCTGCACTGGTTTGGATCTGTGGCAGCCACTTGGGCTAATCAGTACGACAAATGAATATTGATTTCTCGCTTCAGGCTTCAGCTGACGTCTCACCAGGTGAAATTAAAGCTGTGTGAACTCATGGAGCAGAAATCCATCATCTTTTCAAGCCCGCAGAAATAAAACCTTCAGTTGTCTGTGTTGGGGAGAATTCCTTCTGCGACTGACAGGCATGACACGGTCATGGATTTGTTTGATGGCCCCTCTGAAGTTCTTTGTAACTACTAACTAGTGATTGACTAACTCATGCTGAATCATTTAAGTTATTTGAAATGTCTTCTGAATTGAATTTGTCAAGTGCATCAAAAGAAACCTTCTATTGAAAAGCATCTAACTATGAAAACAGGAAACAAGCATAAAACCCCACATGACTGATTCAGAGGCGCAGAAGGTTCATCTTTAGTAAATGTACAACAACCTGCATCACTGAGAAGACAGTGGGATTTCCAGTTAAGACCGTCTGCATGAACATGGTATAAAACAACGTTTGAATGTTACAGGCTCCACCCGATCACTTTTCAGACATGAACTCCAGAGAAAGTCTGGACCCAGTAGATGACTTTGCGTTGCACACGTGAAGAACGCAGCTTCCTGCCGTCCATCTTTATTTATAGTTTCCACTACATTTTGTCATCGGCCCCTGTAAATGTGCCTTTGAGCAGGGCAGTGACCCTGACCTGGCATAGTAAGCTCTCCTGGTCATGGGTGATTACACTTCTGAATCAGGCTACTTCCTGGAAGAAACCACTCTCTGCATCATGTTGGGACGTCAGACTAGTTCCTGTCTGCTGGCCAGGGAGGAAATCCAATTAGGCTGTATCTGCTGTGTCGTCTGCACTCCAACCTCTCTATAGGAAGGTGTTCTGATTGGTCACCTCCCAATCTTTGACACGCCCCCTTTCTGCTCCCGCTCCCCACGTGGGCTCAACTCTTAACCCACAATAAGGCCAAGACCATTAGCCCCGTCCTGGAGGATTATGATCAGTTAGATGAGGACGGATTTCATCAATCTTTATTGCCTTTAATCCCAACCTGAGCTCTGACCTTTGACCTCAGATCCCGGCACCAGGAGCAGGTTCTGTATCTACACTGAGGAAAAGGGTCACAAGCTCAAATCTTATTCCTGAAAAATCAAGAAAGTGAATTTGGTCATAACCAAAAACGGAGAGAGCCATAGATAAATAAGGGTGTGTGTGTGTGTGTGTGCGCCCCCCTCACATCTAAATTACCTAAACAAATATTCTGGCATTTCACTGTGACGCACGTGTCTCCCCTTCCACTGCGACACACACACTGCCTCAGTGTGTGTGTGTATGTGAGAGACTGGTCTGTGAGTGTGTGTACAACAGTCTGTTTGGCAAGAGAGCAGCATTCCACAGCAGCCAGGGTCTGACGTCAAACTGAAGACATTTATAGTCTGGTAAACACACACACACACACACACACACACACACACACACACACACACACACACACACACACACACACACACACACACACACACACACACACACACACACACACACACACACACACACACACACACACACACACACACACACACACACTAACGTACAGTCTGTTGAAAGAGGCGGGTCCTAGGCAACCGTTCAGTCAATCATATGAGTCTCACTGCAGTTACACAGTAAGTCATGCACCAGGATGGATGCAGTAAAAAGAATAAAAGACAGTCTGTGCGACCAGTGTGGCCCGTCAGTAGATCCTGGGAGACGTCAACACAGACCTCAGCGCTACTATGACTCTATATATATATATATATATATATATATATATATATATATATATGACTCCATATATGACTCATATATGACTCTATATATGACTCTATATATGCATCATGCTAATACCACACAGATGTCTTTAGCTCAGGAGGAGTGTTGCATGAAAAATACTGAGTCCAGCACAAATAAACTAAACAGTGATCCGGATGTTGAGCATCATATCCTACATTTAACTTTCATTTCCTAAATGAAGTGTAAATATCCTGTGTAACTAGTTCATCCCATACAACTTAAAAGTTTAAGTATCATTTACCGATACGATATGAATGGAGTTAACGATGGAGAACACCAAACCCTCGACAGCGACGTGACACGAAACGCAAAGAGGTCTCACTCTGTTGGATGTGGGTGAACATCCCTTCTGGTTGTACAGTGGTGTGACAGAGTGGGGGCTCTTCTCTCACAACATATCTTTGACCAGAACCGACGGCGGCGGGCGGCGGGCGGCGAGCACATAAACCGACAACAGCCCGTTTAATTTAGAGCTGTCATCAAGGTAATTAGTTCCAGCTGATACGAGCGCCCGGCAGCACGTCTGTGTGTTTAAGTGAGGACAGCGACGCTCAGCACCAGGTAGAGAGGAGAAGCTGCAGCTGAAGCTTCTACACAACACACGTGAACTGAGTGTCATCATCATTAATAATAAGTCAGCATAAGTAGGGAGGTTCAGGAAAATATCATATAATAACAAATACTAATCATTTTACAATGCATTAATAATCAAACCACTATGTTAATATTCTTATTATCACAACAATAATACAGATGCTGCTTCAGCACAAGCGGACGGGGCGGTGCACCCCCCCCCACTTCACATTATTGTTATTATTATTGGTGATATGAAAATGATAAAAGTAATGTTATTACTTATTGTTACTATCAAGATTATTATTGCTAATTTGTAAGATAATTGTTATAATAACATGATTATGACGTGAGAAATAAAGGGGTGACCATGGAAGTGAAGATGATGATGATGAAGACTGTTTGACAGATATCAGTTGGTTGATCGGATGCAACATAAAAAAAGAAAGTGTGCACAGGAAAACTAGGAATTTGCAAACAACCTGGTAGCGAGTGGAACACGAGTCTTGTGGGCGAGCAGAAAATAATTTACGTGATGAAAAAATCCCTTATGACAGCACAGCATGTGGAGAACTCTCTCCAGGACGTAGGCGGACATCGTCGACGTTTCCTCGTCAGCAATCGATTAAAGACCTCATGACCAAAACTGCAGAGGATTCACCACAAGATGCAGACTCCTGGTAAACTTACACCAAAGGCCAGGGAGGAAACATACAGACGCACCGGGTGTAATCAGATTCCGTCAAATTGGATTTTCAGCATTCAGAGGGACAACGATCCTAAACATACGGCCAAAGCAACCAAACAGCTTTTAAAGGTGAAGAGGTGGAATATCCTCGACTGCCCGAGTCAGTCATCTGATCTGAGTCTGACTGAGCTGCATTCCTCTTCCTAAAGAGCAGACTGAAGACTCCATAACAAGGAGGAGCTGGGGGAGGCAGCGGTGGAGCCGTGGGAAAGTGTCTGCTGGTGTCTCTGGACTTCAGGCAACAGATTCTACACAGAATATTAAACATGAGGATTTCCTTTGATTTAATCTTCTATTCTTTTGAATCCTATAAACTTGTGACACATTTCAAACTGTTTCAGTTAAAGAATTACTAAAGAAGTAGTCAGGGGTTATTTTTCATTTTTGATATTGGACAATCCTTCAACTCAGGGTACGACAGTGTTAGAGAACTCTAAAATCTATTAAGGAGCATGTGAGTGTGCAAATGATGATTATTACAAAATTCAGCCCAAGCAACCTCGTGTTTTTGTTTTCAAACACAACAATAATGATGATTAACCAAAGTTATCTTTTGAAAAAATATCACATGGACCACTTGAACTGTGGGAGGAAGCCGGAGGAAACCCACGTGGACACGGGGCGAACATCCAAACTCCACACGGCTGTAAAGCAGGAACCTGCTTGCTGCACCAAGGTGCTGCCTCCACACGTTCACGCTGTTTTTCTACACATTAAACATAAATAGTGATGTGTTTTAGGTCCAGAAGACATTTAGACTTATCTCTATTAACAGCTATCTGCCTATGAAGATAAATTACTAAGCTGAAAACCGATGCATTTCCTTCAATGTGTCTCTTGTGCCACAGACTGTTTTTACCTGCAGGCAACCAAAGCCTCAAACGTGATTGGTCAAACTAGAAACAGAAATTCTTACTTTCACTCAAGTAGAAAAGTTCATGTGGAACTTTCTTATCTATTTATTGGTACTTTTATGTAAGTAAAATGTTTGAGTACTTCCTCCATCACGTTCACTTTTAGCTGCTGCTGAGCGTCGCTGTCGCCAGTTAAAATAGTGAACGACGCCGCGGTTCGTCTCATCAGCTGTCACTCATTCATGTTAACTCGGTCAATAAGTTGATGATAGGTCTAAATCTAACTTGGCTGCTGTTGGTTTGTGTTTGCACGCCGCTGTCAGAACTGGTAACAGATAGTGTGTGAGACTGTGCACGGAGACATCTTCTCTCCAGTCAGGTGCCGGCATTCTCTCAGCTGAACCTCCATTCATAACAAGTCAACTATTCAACTCTTAAAGATATATTTGAATCAGCTCTGGTCAATCTAAGGTTTGTTAAATGAAGTCGTCTCAAGCTGCATCATTTGAATGTGTCACACACAGAATAGTTTTTACCGTAATGTACATTTACAATATTAAAAGACGCGGATCAGGATCAAAATAACTTGATCAACCTTTTTGACTCAAACACATTAAATCCTTCAGCCTGTAAACATCTCCTCATTGTTCCTTCATTAAGCAGCAAACTCTTCATTTTCTCATTACGCCCCGAAAGTGATGTGGTCCTAAATTTCTCAGCTCAGGAGCACATGTGCTTCTTGGGCTAAAAAGTGAGTGTTAAGCCCTGAAACTGGGAATTTCCAACATCTGCCTGGGACAGGAGTGCTTTGTGCTCCGTCCTTAGATCCACTGATCCAGACTTTATCCAGAGAATCAACAATGCTACACTAAGTGCTGGCCAAGATTGGCTGCTGCTAATGATGGTAAAAAAAAAAAGGAATGATTCATGAAGACACAAGGAGAAAGACCAAGGTGTATATTCTATCTTTTCTCTCCCTCTTTCTCTGTTTCTGTTACGTCTCCTACTCCAAAGCTGCTGCTGCTGCTGGGAGGTATTTCTGGAAGCCAGTATTCCTCTGTTCTCTTCTTTCTCTCCCTGTCCTGTTCATCCCGTGTTGCTAAAAGAAAATAGGCACAATGACGTCAGCCCTGCAAAACACGCTAAAAAAAGCCCGAAGAGAGAGAGTCAGAGAGGGGGAAAGAAAAGACAGAGCAAGACGGAGAGTGAGGTAAAAATAGTATAATGGCTGTGTGTACTTTAGACAAATTAGAAGCTTAGAGAGAGGGAGAGGAGTCACATGTGTGGCGTTGCTATGGAGACGGAGGGGTCAGAAGTATTATGGGTTGGCAGACAGTAGTTCATCCATGGATACGGTCTGTTGTGCTGCACCAGGCTTTGTGTCATTTGGTTTAATCAATTACACGAGTGTGTGCATCTGATCCACGTTTGATATTGAAATCTGTGAATATGATCTGTACAGATGAGGTTTTATTGAATTTGATTGATAAGAACAATGATGGTCATGAGTTATGTGCAGTTCCTCTCAGCTGTTTTCTGCAGTTTAGTGTCTTTTAGCTGTGTTTTGGTTTTACAGCCTGCAGCTTTAATGTTTTGGTTCATCAACCTCATTTCAGGTAGAGATGTTTCGACACAGCATCGGAAATTTTACCGCTGAAAATTACAGGTTGGGTATTGACACGTACGAGCATCTCTGTACCGATCCGATACCATGTCTTTAAAAAGTTTATTTTAAAGGAAATCACTTCTTCTTCACTGCTCCAAATCTGCAGTTGCACTGTACTGCCACTGGCAAGTACTGTTTTTAGTGCAGCGAAGAAGAAGTGATTTCCTGTAGTGCAGCGTTAGCTAAAGTAAAACGCCGATGGGTACGTATGTAATGTGGCGGCCCACCTTGTCCCGCCTTTCCTGGATCCGCACAGTCCAGGTATTGGAATGGGTCTCGGGAAAGGACACGTGGTATCGTAACAACGACTTCAAGTAGCCGGTGACAGAGGAAGTTAGCGACTAGCTAAACAAAGATTAAAGAAATGATTCTACTTTCACACTTGTTCATCCAGGTGAAGTTTCTCTGTGTCTGATGAATGTACAATAAAAGTAAAACAATAAATAGTCAAATTAATAGTAGAAAAGGTGATAAGGTTCAAGCCAACAACTCCATATAACAGTGGGAATTACAAATCACCCATTCTGAATAGTTTGGTTCTCAGATCGTTTCCAGTATGTTGCTAAACTCGAGGATATTCCAAGGAACTGTAAAGTTCGAACGCACACACAAACACACAAACACACAAACACACAAACAGATATATACCCTGATCCGGGTTTGCCAGTGTGCCAACAGTATAATTGCGAAAAGAGGATTAGAGTGAATGTGCGTCCTGCTTGAACCAACTAACAACCTCCTGGAATCAAGAGGTGGCATCGAGCCACGCTACAACCTCAGCTCACCTCACTTCTGGCACCGGACATTAATACCTTTTAGCAGCCATGTGTCTCAATGGAGCCTCTGAATGTCTCTGCTCACACACCAGAGGTGTGTTGGAGCATTTGATAAATGACTAAACCGACCGAGCGACCAACTCCACTTCACTAAAACATGTCGAGGGGGAGTTAGTGGAACACAACACGCTAAGAGCAGCGAAATGTTCCCAAACAAAGATGAGAACTACTGGAACGGACCAGGAGCCGTCGACAGCAGCAGACCTGCCGATGGAGATACAAGCAGCTTCTTCTTTACTATGACTCATGGGCATTGTGGTGGACATTATAGTGTAACTCACAGTAAATCTAAAAATTAGTATCATGAGTTATTAATACAAATCTGAGGTGAAATGTGCTAATCCGACATTGAGAGATTTTTAAATACCTTAACTGCCCCCATAAGCTGTGTGCGTCCCAGCCAGTGTTGCTGCTGACCGTGTTGGTGAGTGAGCCAATCCAGCCATTACTGGCTTTCTTTCCTTTTCAGGACGCTGGCACGCACCTGTCCCTTTCAAGAAACTCAAACCGCTGTGTTGGTCTCACGCCTTTCCCTCTGCGCCCCTCCAGGAGGGTGAGCATCTCAGTTTGAAAACCTGGGACTTAGATCTACTATCCAGCCCACACACACGCATCATTCCTCTGAAACACACACACACCTATTTCCCAGATATGACTCACCGGTGGTGGGCATGGCAGCGCTGGAGCCCCCGTTGCCATTCAGGAGCTCCAGAGGCTGATGGTGGCTGTCGGTGCTGGTGGAGGAAAAGCAGGACTCAGTCTCATAGATGGTCTGCAACATGGCGCACAATCCTGACACTGTGGGACGCAACAGCATGCCAAGACAAGAGGCAGCCTCCTATTCTGTCACGAAAATAAAAAAGTCAGTTTCTCTTTGGGTAAACCGCCATGGCTTAGTGTAGGACTCCAGTTGTCAAAGACAGAAATCGACAAACATTGAGCTGTGCTTTCAAAGAGGAGTAATCAGCTAATTTGAAAACTTCCTCTATCGCAAAATGATCTTAAAGTTTATAGAAAATAATGACCACAAATCCCATAAAAAAAAGAAAGAAGTCCTCTAAGCTTTAGTTGTGTAATCCAGCAGAGAGAGTCTGCTTCAGCTCCAGCCTCCAGAGGGATGTGGAGCTTCTGCTGCTCCGTTTGTGCTGTGATGACCGGTCACTGAGACTTAACACAATATCCTCCTTGCATCAGCAACAGGTTCCAGAAATCCGCCCGTTCAATCAAATTTGAAGGTCAAATTGTGGAAATATAGGCTTCCCAGAAAGGACCAGGCAGAGAAATGTCCTGAAATGTAACTTGTGCATCACCTGGGGTCCTGATCCGTGCACAGCACTTCCCCAGCTCCTGAGACGGTGACAGCAGCTGCTGCCTTCTGGGTCAGTGTTGCAGAAAGAGCAAGAAAAAAAGTTTATTTCTCCTGGTGTGCTGAGAAGCCTGTAAGAGTCTTTACCCACTAACAACTCTCGAACCAAGACCAGAAGGGAACCAATGTGTTGCTCTTGATGAAAAAGCGAAGCGATTCCAAACTGAGAAGTGACGGGAGGGCTCGGCTGGAGAGAGGAGCTGCTGCAGCCTCTCTGCTGCTTCCCACAGCTAATAACACAACAAAAATACAGAGACAGGGAGAAGCCGAATTCCCCTGCTCTGGTGCATCAAAGGATCCTCATGCTGTTCTCCTCCTGGCTGACGAGAGGGAGAGGAGAGGAGGAGGGGGTGGAGGAAGAGGAGGAGGAGGAGGAGGAGGAGAGGCAAGGACGTAAATAGCTTTGGGAGAACGCTCCCCGAGGTTCCATGCTTCCAAAATTAGAACGAAGAGCTGAGAGAATGACAGTGAAAGGGAAATGGAAGGAAGGAGGGAGAGTGAGAGAGCAGCATAAGAAAAAAGAGAGGAGAAGAGGAAGGCTGAGCTAGCGAGGACGAGCGGAGCTGTAGAATCCTCCCAGAAAAATGAACGGCCAGGGATCACATGTTGGCCTCTTATCTCCAAAACACACCAAGGGGACAAAAAGGCAGAACCAGCTGCTGGTCAGACGGCTAATGTTCACTGTCTAAGAGCCATTGTGTGTGTGTGAGTGTGTGTCTGTGTGTGTGTGTCTGACGCTCTTTGGGCTGAATGAACGTCGAGAGAGAGAGAGAGAGAGAGAGAGAGAGAGAGAGAGAGAGAGAGAGAGAGAGAGAGAGAGAGAGAGAGAGAGACAGAGAGAGAGAGAGAGAGAGAGAGAGAGAGAGAGAGAGAGAGAGAGAGAGAGAGAGAGAGAGAGAGAGAGAGAGAGAGAGAGAGAGAGAGAGACAGAGAGAGAGAGAGAGAGAGAGAGAGAGAGAGAGAGAGAGAGAGAGAAAGTAGATCACTGGGTGGAAAGGAAGTTCGAAGGAAGAAGAGAAAGTCAGCGGCAGCTTGTTTCTTTCAGTGAGCGTCTCATCATCAGCAGGGAGAGACAGAGGGGGGGACACAGGCACTCCTTCATCGTCCATCCATCCATCCATCCATCCATCCATCCATCCTTCCACCTTCATTCATTGCCTTCTTTTTTTAGCTTCATATTTCTGTTGTGTGTGCATTGGCTGCTAAAAAAAGATTATGGGAGAGGGGAGGAGCGTTTATAACACACGAGATGGGGGGTTGATGGAGGGACTATAGATGAAAATAGCCTGCCAGAGAGGAGGAGGAGCTACAGATAAAAATAGAAACGGGAGAGAGAGACGGGGAGAGGGGGGCGGGGGGGAGAGCAGTAAGCCTACAGCTCTGGGGTGGGGGTGGAGGGGTTTGCAGTGGGTGTACAGCGATGTCATGTTTCTGTTCTGCACTTCCCAGAGATCACCTGTCAGTCAAGCGGCTGTGCAGACATGCATTGGTCCGGTGGTGAAGAACCTCACATTCACCACCGCCGTCATGTTTATGACCAAACACCTGCAAAACGAATGTTATCAGCTGAAGCCTCCGTCCAGTGCTACGTCCACATGACTGTTGTTTGGTTTGAAAAAACACCACAACTCATAAAACTCACATGTTTGGAAACTCTGACTTAGACGCTCACGACCGCAGTTTACATTTCCACAGACTGGAGCCACCACAGATCCACATCCTTATGTCACCGTGACTATACGTTACTATACGTCTCTGTTTTCCCAGCAACACTGGCACCAACTTCCAGCACAACATCAGGACTACACTGTTGCTCCTAACTTTGTAAGTTGGCATCCAAACATGACAGGTCCATCGCTGAAAATGTTCTGTTCTCTTTGCAGACAACACAAGACACGAGCTCTGGTTTTTTAAAGGTGATCACAATGTTTCTGTGGGTTGTATTGGTCTTATTGGTCCCGATGGTCCCGCCCCCAGCGCCTGATGTAGAAAAATGTCGTGGAGATTCACAGAAAGGTCACTTTTTTAAACCAAAAGCTGCTCTGCTCACTGTGCTGTCACTGTGGATATTATTAATTAAAACCACTGGCTATTTATAGGTTTTGTTTATTCCATTTGGCAGCTCAGTCCTGAGTGTAGCTGCACTTTAAGGAACAGGCTCCAGTGTTTTAACGGAGTACACAGGGATGTTTCTACCATGGTTTTAAAAAAAATACGAATCAGGTTTAAAGCAGCTGATGGTGAAACCCTAAATGTCTTGAATATCTCCAGTAGATTAGATTCTAATTCATTCAATCATGTTAATGATTTTCACTCCTCCATAACTGTCCATGTTTCATATCTGGGCTGCTTGTTGCTGCTGCTGTGACAGTTTCCTTTCCAGGAATGATAATATTTCATTTGATCATCACCTCCATCTCACCACCTCCTCTTCATCACCTCCTATGAAACCACTCTGTGCGTCCTCAGGCAGATTCAGAGCTGCCTCTGTATGACACAAGCACAGAGACGGATAGATGGAAAGAGAAGAAATGTAAATACTGAGAACTGGCCCCGCAACCTGTCTGACATCTCCTCAGTCTCACATACTAAACATCTGCTAAAGGTGTGTGTGTGTGTGTGTGTGTGTGTGTGTGTGTGTGTGTGTGTGTGTGTGTGTGTGTGTGTGTGTGTGTGTGTGTGTGTGTGTGTGTGTACTGCAGTAGCTCAGTGGATGACTCATCTCTGCGTTTCTATTTGAGGCGCATCAAACCCTGGAGTCACACTGCTATGTGTGTGTGTGTGTATGTGTGTATGTGTGTATGTGTGTATGTGTTTGTATCATGTACTACATCTGTGCTATTTCTGTATCCATGACAACCAAGTTGGGGAGTCAGTCAGAGACAAAGTTGTCAAAAAATACCTGAGGTGGCCTGAAAGGTGTCGTGATTCTGTAAAACCCAGTTCAGCAGTCTGACGTCAGGATCTCATTTCCTGACAGGCGTCACTTCACAGCCAGATTACAATCGTATACGTCCTCAGAGTTACAGTTGGAAACCAAAATGTGTCCACACGACCACAGAAAGACACACAAACACACACAGACACACAGATACGACTGCTTCTGATATTCAGCTGGACAGAGCTCACGTTCCAGGTACTTCACTCCACCTCACACCGGTTTAACTCTGATCAGTAAAGTCACGGCTGCTGGATCAGTAAGCTTCACTACAAGTGCCCCCCCGAGTTCACAAGTGCAACAACAGACCACAGGACATAAGCTGTTCTCAACTCCTGAGAATGTCCACACAATGGACTTTCTCTGCATTTCACATATGAACAACACAGCAGGAGATTCTCCACTCATGGAGTCTCCACAGCGTTCAGGTCCAGTGACCCCAGCGTCGGCCCCATCACCAAAAGATCTCCAATCTCAAGTTATTTGATGATATAGAAAAGGGATGAAATGTCATGATTGACAGCAGAGACTGACTTGTGATTGGTCGAATGCGTGCATCGACCCCCGGTTGCTACAGCACAAGCTCAAGCTGCTAATGTGCAAGATGGTGGTGACGATATACAGGACATGTGAGCTTCCCTTCTGGGTAGTGGGTGGAAGTGGAGACACGTCGTTGATCTGAACGATATAAACCAGTAACACAACTACTAACCACAGCAGCTGCTTGGAAGAGAAAGACACGGACTTACCTGAGGTGTGTACTGAACTCATCAAGGTTGTAAATGAACGTCTCTCCCCAGTTCGTCCACTGTGAATGTGTGTGAGAGTTAAAGTGGGTCCTCTGTCTCGGCCATGTGTCGGAGGGCAGACCAATCAGACTTTTTCTTAATGTTGGCTCTTCTGCAAAAGAGAAAATTCCTTTTTCTTAGCATTTACTATTCACCTTTTTTTTTAATAACAAGCTTTATCTGTAGCACTTTTCTTAACAATGTCTCAAAGTGCGACCAATCAGGCTCTGGGAACGGCCAGAGAGAGACTGTCAGCTGATCTGAGATGGCGTCCGGGCTCATGAGCAGCTCTTCATATACATGGAGGCCTGGTTGTGTGAAGTCATAAAGGTTTTAAAATCAATAAAAACCACCAGGATCCAAAGCAGCGAGGCCAGAACCATGTTATATGGTTATATCCTTTCTGCAACATGAGGAGACAAATAGTCGATGGAAGGATGCGCCGGTTAAACAGAGAGCGTCACAGAAATCTAGTTCTTACCCTGTGAACATCCTCAGATGCTGGAAAATACACAATCTCTTAACGTGTGGTAAAAAGCTGCACCGAACCACCGTCTTTCTTTGGTCATGAAAACAAATCAAGGGCAAGGATAACACCAAAGGTCTCACGAGCTTTGGATCAATACAAATGTTGAAGTGACGATAGTCTGAGTATAAAGAGCTCGAGGAACATTTCATTATTTGTGGGGTAACAAGTCTGATCTGACTTCGAGCTGCTCGGTCCGTCTCTTTATTGGATGTGTGTGTGTTTCTGCCTGTCCAGACTAAAATGCAGTTTTCAAACTCAAACAAACCCAACGTCTCTGTTTTAGCGGCTCCTCAACTCCACAGTAGTTTGGTTTCCAGGCTCATGTGTAGCAGAGATGATGCATTTTCAAATTAAAACGTAATAGTGTGGATGTAGCATTAATCAGGAACCGTGCATTGATGTACAAAAACAACAATTAGACACGACGGCGGTGTAAACAGGCCGAGCTTCACTCCTGACAAACTGTGTCAATACAAGATTTAATCAGCGTTAATGATCAGCCACACAGGATCGCTAAAAAGAGACTCAGCACGTCTGTTCATAATGTTCTGGAAAATTAGAGGAATAACAACATGACACATTTCGCATCCAAAGCCATCAGTCTGCTCCTCTAACAGCCGTCACTGATTCCCACACTCACACTCAGCCATGTTCATTAAAGAGGCTCGAACACACAGCGACAGGGTGAAAACATCCAGCACTCGTACAGATATTATATTTAATAAAAGAATTGTTCTTTTCCACTCACTTTGCGATTGGGGTTAAACAGAGGCTGGTATGATCTTTAAGCTTGTTTTCTTTATGTGTCTGAAGGCAGATGTTTTCTCCGAGTTAGCAGAGGTTCAGAGGTTATCAAGAAATGACTCATACACTAATCTGCATTTATGTTGAACCACAAAACGGACAAAAAGATGATGTACAGTAACTGATTGATCAGCCACACGTGACAAACAATGACGTGGTTTATTCCTGCATTTAGATTTTGAATGTCGCCTCTTAAATTTTGTTGTATAATTATTTCTTTTATCCAAATTTTATTTTTTTACATTTGTCTTCTCTCATAGCAATGTTCATTTCATCTCTGGGCATCAGTCAAGTCTGATTTCATCTTTGTCATTTAATGATTTATCAACATGTGTCCTGATCCAACAGGAATTAAATGACATTAAGGAAACAAGCTGCACCCTGTTGCATAACGGGACTGCCTGGCCCTCTGGCGCCACCTACTGGTCTCATGTCAACAAAGTTCTCCTAGGTGAGGTCGATGCTCAGCTCAACGTCTCACGCTCCGATATCCTGAATAACTTTCAGAGGCTCTTTCTAAGCTCAAAGCTCACAGTGACATTCATACAGAGCATCTGCTCCGTCATCTAGTTCATATCACACATCGCTCACACACTGCTGGCTCAGCCGCACTTTGGGGTTCAGTGTCTTACACAAGGACATGGGATGGGGGATCGAACCACCCACCATCTGGTTAGTGGACGACCCACCCACCCTCTTCCTCCTGAGGCTCAAGTGAGATGTATTGTGATCATCATCATCATCATCATCATTGTGTCAACAGCATGACACAAACAGTTTACTGCTCCATAATTGGTGTGTGTGTGTGTGTGTGTGTGTGTGTGTGTGTTTGCACTTCTTGATTAGAAAACGAGCAGTGACAGACTAAGAAAGAATGAAACTCATGTCTCTCAAAGCATCAAGATATAAAATCTCCTTCTCTCTCTCTCCTCGCTGCCTCATCCTCCTCCTATTCACACCATCATTTCCTAAAATACCTGGGCCCTCCCATTCTGGAGAGGAGCAGGAAGTGCTGCCTGGCAACCAGGGAGCTGGCTGCCGTGGTAACGGTTCACCTGAGCACCTCTTCCCTAAACAAACAGCGAGTGTGAAACCGAACTGTAGAGTCAGAGTCACAATCAGCCGCTCGCACTATTTGTTTATAGCCTCTTTTTCCTTGAACTTGTTTTCCGTCTCTCACACACACACACACACACACACACACACACACACACAACCATATTCTCTCTCTCTCTCTCTCTCTCTCTCTCTCTCTCTCTCTCTCTCTCTCTCTCTCTCTCATGGAGTGACCCTTGACCTCTGAGGTCTGACTTCAAGGCTATAACCATGCTGCATGATGGTCCCTCACAATGCTCCACCCAACCAGCTGATCACCCGCCACCTGCAGTGAAGTGAGATGCTCCGGACTTTCTCCGGAGTTACTCCTGCCCTTAAAAACTCTGAATGTCCGAATTAGCTTGTGTGAGAAATCAGCAGGAGTATCTCTGTAGGATTCACCAGGAGCGAGGGGGCGTGTTGATGACGTCTCTAACACGCAACGGATGCAAAGCTGATGGCAAGACAGAGAATTTGGTGATAATGGCCGACGTCTGTGTGATTGGTGCAGTGAAACGTACACGTCACGTTCTGCCTCTCTCTCCTGCGCCGCACCTCACCTGAACGCTCTGGAGAGCTCTGTGTTGTTGTGAACGTGTCTGAGCAGAGAATCTCCTGCTGCATTGTTCCTGTGTAAAAGACAAACTCCGGAGAATGTCCAGACCCCATTGTGCGACATTCTTCAGACTTCATGTCTGAAAACAGCTAAAGAAAGTAGCTCACTTACATATGTGCTTAGAAAAGGTTCTTTAAGATTTCACATCCTTGGGTCCAAGCCTCGTCTGAGTGAACCTGCTGACTGCCAGGATGAAGATGTGTCTGACTGGTCATGACCTTGTATTTTACAACGGATCCTACGACTTTGACAAAACACTAAACTAGGCCCTGAAAGGACAGAAGAAACGAAGGACATGGTTTTTGAATGTGAAGAAGGGAGGACAAAGGAGAATGAAATGATTACAGGGTGAAGAGAGCTAGAAAACTGTGAACACAACTTCTCCAACTGCAATCAGAGCTGGGATCATCTCGACAGACTGGTTTGCTTTGTTTCATTCATTGCAGCAAATCAGCGATTGTCACCAAGCCCAGTAAAACATGCTCGTGCAAACATAAACGTGCCAACATCGGGTTAAGAAAAGAGCTGTTTTTACATCTGGTTTCGTTACCTTCGATTGAAGAGTTTTATTCCAGCACAAATGCTCACAATGTCATTAAAGGGATCAGTGGTGTCTGATATTTCCTGTAATTTTCCAGAGGGGCTGTTTGTGAGAATGAAAATGTCCAGTGTCAGTTGCTCTGGACGTTTTCTGGAATTTGTCCTGCAGCCTCTAAGTAAAATGTCTGTAAAATGTCCGAGTGAGAAAATGTGTGGCCTCCAGATGATGTCACACAGGTTGTGAGTTGCTGTACCAGCCTCCATCACTGCAGACAGCCCCACTCGTTTTGAGGAGTTCCCTGTGTGTGCAGCCGGACTCAAGAAGGAATCACACGAAAGCATACTGCACCTCCAGAGCAACAAGCTGGTGTGTGTATGATAACTATACCCGACCACTCGTCTATGAATAGAGCATGTAGCATCATCGAGGAGTGGCAACGACGGCTGAAATCCCCACCAAGTTGTCATGTGTCCCAGTTTGCCAAATATGCATGTGAATGCCGCACTGCCAGCCTCCACACAAACGGGCCCACAGCAGCCCTGGAT